>NW_020925354.1:11645-151645 GCF_003984885.1 Neopelma chrysocephalum | reverse complement strand
GATACACTCAGCAGTTCATTTTCTTCACTCTGTCCAAGAGTGTTTAGACACATACACGTAGATTAGACCAAGGTACTAAGTCCAAAGATTCCTCATTCCTTTGCAATGAGGAAACACTGAGGACAGCAGGCATACAGGGAACTGGTAAGGCCGAGGAAGGGAGAGGGTGGATTATCAACAGGCCAGTGTTACTGGATTTCTTTCGGTTTGGATTTATCTTTTTTATCAACTATAGAAGTCACTCTAGTGCAAGTCCAAGAAAAATTTTAATTGGTTACAAGAAGATCCCACCTCTCACCCCTGGCAGTACAACCCTGGGACAGTCAGGACGTTTCAGCAGCTAACAACGGCCACAGGCTACACAGTTTTAGAGACAGATTATAACATTCCTACTACTACAACTCCTAAAAATAGGCTATGCCATTCTGGTATGGAAGCTATTAACTCATCATGCATCTATTTTAGAAATACAGTTTAGAAAGAATTTGGGGATTCTCAGTAAACTAAGCGAGGAGAGGCTGAGAAATTCCAGATGATGCACAACAGTGTCTAGGAAGAAAAAGGGAACAATGCTTCTCTCCAAGGATCTGAAAGATGCACTATACCTTAATATACCTGCATACAATACACTAAAGGATTTTAATGGTTTAGAAACACAAGTATTCATTTGGAACCTGCATTATGCTGAAACTATGATGAAGTTCAGACTTCATCTGATTTTCAGTGTGAACAGAATAAACAATAGTATCCTGTGACAAATGAAGGCACTGATTATAACTGGAAAAATGGGGCCAACTTGAGCAAATTTGGTTTGTCTGGTTCCCTATCTGTTTATTTACTAGTAACAATGAAAAAAGACTAACATAGCAACTAAATGTTAACAGAGAGACATTAATACACAGAGCCTTCATTATGTCTGAGTGCTGTTATAGAATTCATCCTCTTAAGTAATAAGTAAGGTATAACTCACGTGTGGTACTATCTCCTCCAACCTGGTGACTGAAGATGAACATCATAAGAGAGAGCAGTCAATATGTTCACCATCTGCATTCTCCCTTCTCCCCCTGATCCTGAAGGAAACTGTTTTATATGACAGAAATAAAAAACAAAAAGTACTTGGAATAGAAAGAAAAGTAGACACTAGGTATTAAATAACCTGTGAATTATTACAGTAGCATCAAAGGGACACAGATATGTTCTGAGTCTTCACTCACTAGTCATGGTACACTTCCTCTTTTGTAAAGTGCCTTGAGATTTGAGTAGAAAATTTTTTATTAAGACTAAGTACTTTAATTAGAATACACATCCCTTTAGCTGACAATTTTTCATGAAATGTGGGTATTGACTCCTACATGCCAACCAAAATAACAGTTTGTATAAACTTAGAGCTTACTGAATTTACATGGCAGGTTCTAGACAACTGGATACTGCTCACTTCACCAGTCTGTTCTCCAGGGTCTTACTACATGCAATCTGTTATGATGCTAATCTGCTTTCTATACTTCACTCCAGAAATCACTCCTATTTTTGACATGCCATGTGCACATATAGAAATTGTATTTTTCTAATTACAAGGTATCCTTTGGGTAAGAAGCAGTGCAAAATGTAACAAGTTGTTAATAACTACAAAACTATTACTTTTTAAGAGAAATCTATACTTGCACGCTTGCTTAACCGTACTTTGACAAGTAAAAGTTAGTAGGGAGGATGTATGTTCGGTGGTTAGGAAAAGCAACTCAGTATGAAGACATACACTTAGTCCTCAACACAAATTATGTGCTATGGGATACCAGGTAAATAAATTTAATTTTATGTTTCTGTTTATCCACATGTAAAACACAAGTAATAATATGTAACTATGCACAGACATGCTGCAAAGGCTAACTTACCTGATGATAAAGATATTATAGATAAGCCAAGTACTTACTATTTTAAGTTCCTGTTTATAAGGAAATTGAAGTTACACAATGCTCAGCTCACCCCCTCTTAGACATGTTAGGCATACATATATATATATATATAAAAGAGAGAGACATACCTATGTATATATACATAATTTTAAGAAAACTAAGCAAAATTTATAAATGCATCATCATTCCTTCCTTGACTTCTTGCATACTTTTTAGGTGACTTCTGCATAACGCATGGCTGCACATCCTTAGCACAGCAACCTGTACTCATAAAATGACACTTGGCACTCCATCTGGGACACTATAACCTCTGTGGACTAAAAAGGTTTGGTTTGTGTTGTCCCTTCTGATTAGGCAGTGTATGTTATGAACAAGAGTGTGTGCTGACACGGATCAATGGACTGCACACCGTGTTTTCTGGTCCTACACATTTCTACTCTTCATTTCTTGTTCCATGTACTATGTCTAATATTCCTCCTACAGAAGGGCAGTATCCACGCATTTTATTCATCATACTGTTCCAATAAAAAGAAAAAAATCTTTTAAAAGAAAAAATGATTTAGAAATAGTCATGGAATTCCAACTCCTTCTCTAATACTGTTAAAACCTCAAGTTTTCTAATCACTGAATGTGAGCGTCAACATACACAACTTACGTCTAAGGCATGAGAACAAAGACATTTAATCATGAATTTGCATCATTTGTCTTCCACTTGTCCCTCTCTGTTCCCACCAAGGAAAGAATAAAGGAAATCCCTGGTAGAGATGATGAAAACCCTTCAATCAAATGACAAACAAGGCACTTCGTAAAGAATATTGTAGTTAAGAAGCCTACTAAAATTTCCAGCATGAAATTTAACAATCTGCCAAGCACCACACCCAGAGCAAAGTTGCAGGTCACACAGCATCATATCATTTGTACTCCTACAGTGAATTACCAATGTAAACCACATAGGTCCACAGGGACATACTAGTGCCTTCTCACTGCATATTAACTTTAAGTCCTAAGGCATTCAGAGGGATAATGGTATTCAGCATACAGTCAGGTCTCAAAGGAAACCAAAATGCATCATGTGTCAGCTGCATGTGTCTTCCCTTCATATTCATGTAATATATATGATGCATGTACAAATATAGAAACATGTTATTATCTTGAAAGAAAAATAAAAAAGTCAACTACCTGGAGGAAAATTATCCATTGAACCCTGATTTCAATGACTTCAGTAACTAACTCCCACTGATTTCAGTGGAGTGACTTCAAGAGGAATGTTAAGATTTCTGTGCTGCTTGCACACTCAAAAAACTTTTAAAATTTTGTGCTGTGCATAAATACTAAAGGCAGCTGGTTTCAGCAGTAAGCAAAGGAAAGCAAAAATAAATGTACTATATGTGCTAAATCCCTTACAAATTCATTTAATCCTATACTTCTTGTTTTTTGCACTACCACATGAACAGCTATACTAAGAGATTCCCTTAGAGGAGAAGAAAGCAACTCAAACTTGGGTATTCTTCAAGAGGCCATCTGCCTGTCCTCCTACTACTTCTCCCGTGGAGTATCTCAAAGAATCTGGGTTTCTGACACTAACAAACCTCAGAAATGCTAGCATAACAGAGGGCATATATTGCCTCATCGTAGTAGCACTTCAAGTGTGGAGAGAGGAACTATTTTTCTAAGGTACTTCTAAGAAACATTAATTTTGTCTTCAAAAAGGTCATGATGTCAATTCTTACTACTGATCAAGTTACTATGAGTCATTTCAGGTTACATCTGCTCTCTTAGAAAGAAACACAGTTGACTCTTGTTGGCCATGTGACATTACTGCACTTACATGAGCCCAATTACAAGGAAGCAGAATCATTCGGCATACCTGTACTGACAGCTTAAACATAAGTCTCAAGGAAAACAGTTACAACTTATAACCCTTCCTCTTTAAAAGGCCTACCTGTACAAAACAGTTGCTACCAAACATGAATGAAATATATAGTTGAATAAAGATGGCAATTCCCATGAAATCATGATGTCATCATCATAAATGAGTGGTAAAAGTGCTGTTGGAGCTCAAGGTAGCACCTCTTTATATCTCAAGAGTGGATATAATCAACGCTGGGGCGAGCAACAGTGGTTGACCTAAGGCTGAAAACAATTAACACTGAGATATCTGAAGTCAAAGAGTGGAAGGGGGAGGCAGGAGGTGGACAGATATTAGGGCCTTGATCTTCCATCACTTCAGTCACAGTTATAAGCTACAGGAAGAGTACTCATCATTAAAAGGTATCCAGCAAGATGCCAGACCCATTGGGAAACAGGGCACACCACTAAAAGTCAGATCCTTATCTACAGTTAAGTAATTGGTATTTAAAAAGGAAAAAAAAGAAATGCCTACCACATGTGGATGCACACTGGAGATGGCGGTAGATACACTTAAGATGATTTTAGGTCAAAACTTTATAAGATTAAAAAACAGTCCACAACAAGATGGGTAACTAAGATATGACAGAGGTACCACCTTCACAGTAGTTCACATAAAAAACATGATTCATGTGGCTGTTTCTGCTACTCTTGCTGGTCTTTTTGTTGGTGGTGAAAATATCACTTGTTTAGGATGAGCAAGTGACATTTAAAGCCTGGAAGCCATTCAGTGTTCACAGTACCATGTGGAAGGATGTAAGGTTTGGGTGTTACATCTGTAAAAGTTCACTGTAAAACAGACCAGGAAGAAAGGCAGGGTGCTAAAGTCAGAACTGCCTCAGCCAAGCTGGAGCCAGAAGGATCAATCATGTTCTTTCTTGCCTCACCTTGGAGAGGACTGTCAGTTGAAGATGAGTCAGGAAAGCTATCCTTAAATCTTTTTCCCCACAAGACCAGGAACATAAGAATCCTGGAGTAGAAGTACTGGCACTTGTTGTTGATATCTGAAGGGAAGAAGCAGACCTCAGGCTATCCTATGTCCTGGAAAGCAGCACATAGGGCATCATTCTTCTTTTCCCATTTATGACTTGTTCCATCTTAAAACAGGTAAATCCACTTGTCAAATAGTTACAGGCTCCAGACAGATAAGAGTTACGTAAATGTTCGTGGAGAAATCCGTCCCACAGACCATACGCTTCCCCACCAAAAGGAGTGGATCTCACATCACCTGGTTAATATACAAGCATGGTGGCCATGGCTTATGTCATCTGTTCATGATGACCTTACTATGTAAGTTGTATCTCCCTGCTCTGACCTGGTTCTCTGATACCCAGTGAAAAAGCAAATCTAGTAGAGATCTAGTAGAGATCAAACTTCTCCAATGGAAAGCAATGGTGAAGGGAAAAGCAACCTTTGCCTATTTTTTGCTTTCTACTTAGAGAGGGCATCATCATACACAAGACAGTCACCAACATGTCCAATGGGGCACTCAGGAGTATACAATGTTCAAATTACATATGCACTAAATGCACATGCAGTGTCATATTAGGTTGCGTGTAAGTGCAGGATGTCCTACAGCCAAATATGGCCACATTCCATTTCAAGAGAATAGAGTTAATCTGAGTCACCTTGTTAGCTTTGTCAGAGCTAATTAAATCAACAGTACAACTTTTGGCAAGAGAGAATTCCAGCACAGTTTTCACTAAGTTGCACCATCTATTTTATGATCCAATCCTACAGATTTGGCCTGAAGACAACTCACTCTTTTTGAATGTCTTCAGGACCTTTATGAAAAGGTTTAGGAGGAAGTGGTATCAGAAGTGGCAGGGATCTACCAAGAAGAACAGGCATAGCAGAAAGAGCCTTGCATGTTAAAATAAAAACCTTACTGGAGCAACAACAGTGTCATCAGCCTCAATTTTAATTCTGGATTTCAGTCCTCTTAGGTCCAGGACTGATAGATCTTGTGGTTTTTTACATTTCTCAGAAATAGCTGCTGTGAAATGATTTTATATAAATACACAAATATAGAACAGTTTTAGGTAGTCATGTCATTCTCCTAACAATTCGCTTCAGAATCCCAATTGATGAGTCTCTGAGAATGATTAAGAGGGGTAGAGGGGTGTTTGGAGGAAGACAGTGCTGAAAAGCAGTGAAGCACTGTATCACACTCCTATGGACTGGTTATGAAGATCTGAAGATTATCTGACAGCACAGTCCCAAAGAGATGACATGAAAGAAAGGAGAAAATTGGACGAGGTACTAAACTTTTTTTCTCAACATTGTTTCCAAAATTCAGTTTGGTGTCTCACTTGTGTATTTTCATGAAAATTCATTCTGATGAGTAGCGCTAACAGCTAAATTGCCTCTTTCTGAGGATATCATACTGTGTATAATCCGCTTGAGAAAGAAAAGAAAGTTGACAGAATGAGCTTGGATGGGAATGAGAAGCTAATTTTTTGATAGCTGAATGGCAGATTCTAGAAGAATGTAAGGTACATCAGGAATCTCTGACTAAGCATAAAAACTTCACCTTCAGAAATTCTTTCTGATCCTAGGTCCTCAGGACCAGGCACTGGATATTCTGTATGATACAAAATGATTTCTGTTGAGATTACTTCTTGTCTTGTCCAGACCTGAAGCCAAAGACCTCCACAATTCCTCCAGACTCTCCAGATGAGACAGACAACTGGCTATTTTTCTCAGAAGCTACTGATTGAGGTGATTCTCATAATCCTTTCACACAGTGTGCCTTCATTTCCCTGCAAGCAAGGAGTACAGGACAGGACAACCAAATGATGAATGAGCTCTTGCAGTGAAGAGAAGTCATTATCACAAGAAGGGCAATCCCAGAGATGGGACACCTCAGAGAAAATAAACAGAAATTCTGAAGAAGAAGAAGTAAGATAACATCTAAAATAAACAGACAAAACTGATTCAGTTGTGAGAACACCACTAGTGTAAATTGCTTTGCTCAGCCACATGGGATCAGAAGAAAACGAGGTGTGAGATGTACTGGCCCCTGTAGACGCAGTCATGGCATACATGCGTTACATGCCCCTGAATCAGAGAACATTCTACAGCCTTCCACAGCAGGGTGTTTACATTCAACCACAATCTGAATGTACAGAGATATATAAATACCAGCAAGAAAACTACAAGTACGTATCACAGCTTATTTACACAGGATGATCGATTATCTCTCAGAGTTCCTATGAATACTATTACTCAACTTTTGTCACATGTTGGGGAAAGGACCAGAAACATAGCAATTATTTTATCAAAAGTACCTGACAGCCAGTTACATTAATATCCTCCACAGTCTCATCAATCTCAGTTTTGTTCTTAGACTTTCTGTGTATAGAGACCACCAGAACTGCATGGCCAACTTGTTCTGTAAAATGGTACAAAGCAGGACTTGGATAATAACTGGAAGCCTGTTTTCATTTTGACTTCAGAGGTTTCAAAGCTGTCTCTCCAGAGGCAAAAGATCAGTTAACTGTGTACTGTGATGCACAGCTCCCTATCCATAAATATCTTAGTAGTACAATAAAGGGAAGCAGGCCTCTCAAATCCATGATGGGGATATTAGTATACTAACACAGCATCCACAGTCTACAGAGAAATATGCATTAACATATATGTGTTAATCTATCTAATCTTATCTATCTAATTCCTATCAGTACATCTAGGTAACTTCTGTGAGCAACTGAGCAGTCCTGTATTTTCCAATATGTAGTTGAGGGTCTGGTAAGAAGTCTAAGGTATTATAAACAAAAGTCAAAGAGTGAGAAGCTGGCAGAGCAGAAACCACAGAAAACAAGCTATCTGAAAGTTGTCAGTACAGCCTAGGACATTGCTGAGTTAACAGGCAGTAAAATGTAAAGGAGAAGTAAATCTGTATCTTATAATTTTTTTGTTAAAAAGGTAATAATTAGCAGGTAATGTCTGCATCAATGTGTTAAAGGATGTTAGGCGAATAGAGGTGGGTAGCTCAATGGTTCCCAAAACTTCTACTATTTGATTTGGCATTCATGAAGAAGAATTTTAAAACACCAAGACTGCTTCTCGACAGCTGTAGTAATAACACATAGCAAAAAACAGATGACATGTAGCCTTAAAATGCTTTCAAACTCTCAGTTAAAGAGAATGTAAAACCTAGCGGTTAACTAAACTTGAGTCAATAACTAACCACTGAACTAACCATTCTTGGGTGATGGTCACGAAACTAAATTTAAGTACACGTAATACTTTTTTTTTTTCGTCCACCTCTTTTTAAAAACTATTTATGGTACAAGTTGTTTCTATCTATATTAGTCAACTACACTATTATACTTAAGTTCCCTACAGAGCCCAGTGTACATCATGCATACAGGTCTATGCATGATATATGGCAGCCATTGCTCATATTCTGATATTCATCAAGTTCTTTATTTGGGTTCTGTGAATAACTAGTCATTCCGCAACATTTGCAAATTATATTTGTAAACTGTAACTTCTTCAGAAATCATACATAACAAAATAATATACAATATACTTTCAATTTGCTAAATCCTCTCCTAGATAAGTAAGACTGAAAAATACAACAAAGGATAATTTGATTTGGCATTTAAGCACATAATAAGAGAGTTCAAGATACATTAACAGTTGGTTGTAGCTTTGCTGCACACGCCCTAGCTACAAGAGAAGCATATCCCATCCAGGCAGATGCTGTGAAACTAGTCCTCCTCCCACAGATGAAGACATGAAAAAAGAGGACTGGTCCTCAGGCACTCTAAGTTAAAAGTTCCCATTCAGTCTCCCATATTCAAGTTGATATGTGACAGATTCTAGTTCTTGTCTCAAGTCCTCCTCCACCTGGTGATTCCATTTCCCTTAATGTCACTTGTACACAACAGGATATTGACCACATCTTCAACAGAGCTACACAGATGTGTCTGAGGGATAGACATGGTTTAGCATCTCTGAATTCCTATGCAAATCTCAGCCCCCAAAGCCTGCTACTTAGGCCCTTGACAACTTTTATTCCTTGCTCAATTGGAATTCATTTATATGTAATTAAAACAAAGAGAAAAAAAAACAAACAAAACCAACCCCACTTCACCTTCATACTTCTTTTGCCTTTAACTACCTGACAAACAGTAGTATAACTGCATAAATTTTGCCTGAGGAGAAAGTTGGAGTTGAGCCTAATCACTAGCTGGAGACATTGTTCTGGCTAACTTAGGCAGAACACATTTGTACTGTATGCCTGAACAATAGTTAGGCACTACAGTTAAGGATTGCTTTTAGCATTGTCGATTTTGATTAACCCTTTTCTAGACTATCTAAGAACACAGTTTTTATGTTTTACATTATTTAATTTCCGTTAAAGTATAAAGGCAGAGGCAGAGAGCGTTCTCTGAGCTCACTGGAGTATAAACATATCACACAGACATGATTAGCCTTTAAAGTACACTCAGCTTTCTGAAACGCAGACTAACACCTTATCCTTACTCACTGTACAATGCACACAGTAGCATGGGTTTTATTTCCAGAATAAACCATAAGTCTTCCTGTAGTCAAAAGTGAAGCCATGAAAGTGTATCAAAGTCGAAGAAAATAAATAGAGTCAACATAAATGTGCCTAAATTATACATTAAAACAGATACTATTGCAACTGGATGTCATTTAAGTAAATGGATTAAAGGTTATTTGGGTCGCCATTTCCTGAAAGACAAATTAATTCTACAGTAAAAGGGAATATTTTTTTTAAGTTATATAAATTTCTTAAAATCCTCAAGTTATTTCATTCTACTGTTTCATGGTGTAAGGCAAATTTTCTTGTGTTATGCCACTATGTAGGTAGGATGTACTTAATTCCAAGAGATCATCAAAACTATCCATATTTTGCTAGAATTTAAACTTTTCACCACCATTGTGACTCCCCAACATCCTGCAGAATGTTTTGAGCAGTGTCTGTTTCCAGCAGTGTCTGTTTATACAAGCTTTTAAACTTAGATAAACACAATGCCCAATCTTGAACTACCCTTCAATCCTCAAGAGCATCACTGGACTGGATGTATCCTGATATGTTTAGAGAGAGTCTGTTCAAATTTTCTGATAAATTACAGAGGATTTTTTCCTTAGGTAAAAATTTTTTCATTAATTTCCTCTCTAGAGTATTCAGTTAGTACTTATGAAAAAAAGCGGGTCATGTATTTGCTCACTGCTAACCACTGAAAAAGGCCTGAATGAAACGCACAGTAAGGACCAACCAAACCTGCAGAGCTACAGGGCTAGAACCCCGATTTGAATCTAAATTTTCCATCTGATATTTCGTCTGTACAGCCCACTGAGCCAATTTAACACATGATGATTTTGCACAGTAGGCCCATCATATCAAAATCAATTCACTCTTAAAAAATGCTTAGCTTTTTCGGTTTAAAAGAGCTCTTCATTCATGCTGGACATCTCTAAACCATCACCCACTTAACCTATACTGCTCATAAAATGAAATTTCTCTACTCCTGATAGTATTATTTTCTATGAATCAAGTCAGAAATTAGTTCCACATGCACAAGCAAATTGTTTTGCAGAGGTGATCATGTTTCAAAATTTCCCACATTTCAGCTGTCAGATTTGGTTTTTAAATATAGCAAAAGATTGCAACACCATTAATAAAATGTTTGTATGCCTGCTGTAAGTCCCCCAAAACCCTGATCAGAGTCATCAAGAATCCATAGAACATCAAAATCACTCAGCCTCAATTCATTAATCTCTCATCATGAAAATGCACAGGAGACTCTTTGATAGCAATGAGGCTCCTAGTGGCATACATAAACATAAATGACAGAGGTCTCTCCCATTTCAAGAAGGAAGAAAAAAATGGAGGAAACATAAAAAGAATTATGCTTACTGGTGAAGAACATGTTCACTGTTTCCAACACTACAGTAAAAATTAAACGTTTTTCTTCTACCAAAAAAGTGTGTTTAACACTGCCAAAGTCAGCTTAGAAGTCTGTACTGAGGCACTCCACTTGGAACACATAGTGAGAAAGACATGTTTTTCACAAAAACAAATTTCCCACAGTTGGTCCAGCTTGCCCCTCCAAACCTGCAATTTACAGCTTAATTAATATTTTTAAAAACTATCTGTAAAAGGTGAAGATACTTACGTACTTTCTTTCTCCCCTCCTTTGTTTTGCATTGTTACATTTGGAAATAAGTAAATAAGAACATATAAATGTAAATATATTATCAAATACTGGCAAACTTGTAGCAGCATACCCATATACCCAGCAATGCCCTTCTAAAACTACTTAACTTCTAATCCTTAAAAAAGCAACCCATTAAGAACTTTACAAGGGAAGTGCTCAAGGCTAGTTTAGAGGCTGATTGATGTCACTGAGACACATTACAAAAATAGAGGTTAAAAAATATGTAATAAAAATCGCATGCTTGATAAAAAAATGTAATACTGTGACATGTAACTTCCAGAAGAAAGATCATATTCCACCATATTTTTATAATGATCTCCACTGTTATGTTTTACTGAATTCTGTATACTCAATTTCAGGTAAAACATTTTAGAAGCCCAAAGTATTCAGAAAGAAACTCTATAAACAAGAACATTTTGATTCTGTAACATCTTAATACTCATATTTCTGTTTTCAGTTTTATATGCTTTACAGCAATTGTTTGACAAAGAAACACAAAGCACAACTACAAGAACCACTAAAGCATGCTGTTTTACACAGTAGGTGGAAGTAAATTTGGAAGCCAGGGAGAAGAGAGAAGTGAAAAGCTGGATGAAGATTTTAGGGCCTGGGTGGCCTGAAGTTGAAAGAGATACACTTAAGCGCCAACCTGAAAGGGCGGGGTGGGGGTGAAGCCTACTTATGTGCACACACACACTGAAGGAAGCAGAACAAACAGTGAGCAGTGTACAGCCCTGATCAGCCCTTGATTTTTTAGGAGTTTCTTCTGGAAATCTGGTGCACAAAAGAACACAAGAATCAAAACTCTGTCTCCTTAGGTTTTACTGAGCACACTGCACACTGGCAAGCAACTGTATACAATGCTTTCAAAGGCATATTGCTGTGTAGGAGTGATGACTGAGTGCCCTCCAGGCACCTCAAACGCAATGCTGTCACTTCTAGTCACTACTCAGCAGGGCTAATGCCATACCTGTTATGACAAGAATCAGCCACTTAAAGGCACCACACCTCTGCCCCCACAACGCATACTTGGAAGAAGGTATGAGCTGCACACTAACATTTTAGGTGTTGCCAAGGAGAAGCAATCTTACCTAAAAACACTGAAGAGGTGAGAAGCAAGAAATTTAATAAACTCGGAGGACAACTTCTTAGTTGAGTCCACATAATTGCTATTATTCTGTAGTAGTTCCCTTTGTACAGGTCAGAGAAAGTAAAAGATTAAAATGCCATTTGACCAGGCTAAACTGGATTTCAGTTGTCAGCCTAAACCTGCCATCTGGTGTCAAGATACAGCAGATCACATCCCAGATGTGATCCTTTAAAAAAATGACATTTTTACCCCCTTCCTCTTTTTCTGCAGGGCAAGCAGAGAAGAAGATCTATCAAAGAGGCAAATTAGCAGAAGTTTATTTCTTAGTAGAGCAACTATTAATAAGAACAATCACATCAACAGGTAAAATACATGAAGAAAAAAATTAATTACTGCTCCACAATCTCCATGTATCAGTATTCAGTGCCATGGAAATATGTCTGCGGTTGAGGAAGGAGGTATGAATTTCTTGCTAGCAAAATATGCAGGTTGGCCCACCTCAACCATCTGAAAATCTTCTGAGAACCCGGTATTTGTTTCAAGGCACTATAAGTTTTGAAATCTTTGTCTTAGTTCTTTACTTCTTTCTGTCGCAATATCTCATTCCACAATTGGGGTGGAGAAGGGTTATGCAGCGCTATCATTTGCACCTCATTAGTCTTGGACTGGAGCTTTGAGAAAGCTGATACTCCCTCTAAATTTTTACAGATGCTTCTAGTTTACCAGTTCATGACTGCACTACTAGGAAAGACTTCCTGCCACTAAACTGCTTGCTGGCATGTAAGCTGAATTTCAAAATCCTTGAAAAAAGTAAAGCCCTGTGCAGCTCACTTACCTTATTCTTGATGAAAAAAAGAAGTCTCCTGAAAAAACACAGTAAAACTCTTTACTCCTAACCCGTGAGACTAAAGCCCTTGGAAATATTTCCTTAAAATTGCAGCATATCTTGATTTTGAAACTCCCCACAAAAATGTTCATTAACATGAAGGTATTTGTGGAGGTGTTTGTGGTGTAAATTAGTACCATGACACATTAAATAACTAGTGAGAATAATTCATCAACAGATACTTTGTTTTTTTGCCAAAATCTAGATATTTTTATTTATTTCCTACATGTCACATGCATAATCTTTCACTTGGTATTAGGAGATTTATACAGGAGATTCTTCCTTCTCTTCAATCTCATGCCCTACACTCCCTTTCCTTAAGGGTGAGAACTCTCTTCGATGGTTTGTTGTTTTGGTTTCTTTTTAAATTACTTTTTATTTTGCTTTAGTGATAATGGTTCTGGAGAATTTTGTGAAGTTCGGAGCAGGTGACACTGGTCTGTTCTTAATCTTTAATGCTTTAGTAATGTTAAGGCTAATGACGAGGGACACAAATCCCCTGATGGAACTGAATGCATTCCAAGCTCCCCGACCCACTCAGAGCAGTAATCCCCTGCAGCTGGAACTTACTTACCACCATGCACAGCTAATACATTTTTTAAAAGCTAGTCACTAGTGACAAATGTAAACTGGACTCAACAGCTCTCATCTCCTATCCCCAATCTTCTCTCATAACCCTGAGACTTGCTATTTCGGTGATGGATACGATCTGCCTTTTAAAGCTACCAAACTGAAGTTGTATAGTTGTAAGTGACTAGAAGGTTTTAAAAGCATCTTCAGCTCTCAGACTTGAGCAAAACCAAAAAAGGTCATTCTTTACACAAACATTTCACAACCGGGAAAACCATCTTGGTTGGCTTTATCACTACCACTCTGAACCCACTATTTATTTAGATGTTACATGCAAGCCATCTGTACAACACAATTACAGTATCTGGTTGATGCCACTAAGCTGCTTGCTGCTTTCTGTTGTCTTTATAAAACTCCTGCTTGACACGAGAATGAAATCCAAGACCGGGCTTCAGTTCTGCTGATGATATTCTGCTGTTAGTATAAGAGCAGTCTGAAGTTACAGCCTTATAGTACAAATCTCTACTCTAAGGCATACTTCCATGCAGTTTTTCCCAGTTAACTGACTGCAGAGGACTACTCAAATTCACATGTGGGCAAATTACAGCAGAACCAATTTCTCTAGATATTCCTAGGAAGGGGAGGGGAGGACTGTTTCCAAATAAGCATCCTCTTCTCATCAACCTCCATCAGCATAAAAGTATGTTCCAAAGAAAGCAGTGAAATGAAAAGGGAAAGCCAATGTCTAAATATAAAGAAAAATATTAGATCACATGGAAAAAAAAATTCCAGTGATGACATAATTATCACAAAATATGGAAATGAAAAGGAAACAAAACAGAAAGGGCTTGATGGCCTTTGTATAATTGTTGTATAATTGTTTGATCTAGCTTTTTTTAAACGTCCCGGATAACTGGCATTAATTACCATGATTTAAGTGGTATTACCAATAGGACTTGGAAATAGCTACCAAAACACTGACTACAATACTTACATTTCATTAGATTTAATTACTGCGAAGTTACATCTGGTGAGGGAAACATAACTGTACAACTATCCTCAGCATTCTACCTTGAGTTCAGTCTTTGCATATTACATACTTAAGTATCTAATTTAGGTTCTAAAATTCACTCCAGTTAATAATGTGTAACTAGCAGAAACATAAAGAGACAGTGACAAACCGGTCTCTCTGAATTAAAATCAGGTCTAATTATGTGACCTTTCTGTGTCCCTTAGAGCCCTCCTGAGGGCAGGTATTTCAAGCAGCCTTAGTGACCAGTCTCAACAGTAACTATGCAAATGGAATGTGTAAGATGGAGAAAAACTCCAGTACGAATTAAGAAAGCAGGAAATCATTTGCTTTATAATCAAAGTTTTGTTATATTTTCTTCCGTTTCCTTCTGCATGTCACCGTCTGTCATATTTCCCTAAATTAAAAGGAATCAGACAGCCTCCAAATAATTAAACAAAAACCTCTGTCTCTCTTTGAATATAGCACCATGGGATTTCAACATAGTGCATGCAATTATAAATGCACACTCTTTTTTGCATGTAGTTATGCTCAGAAATTAATCCAACACCAACAGAAGATTTAGAAATAGCCTGGACTGCCAACATGGTAATGATGGGTAAATGGTGTTTTATGGCAAGAATGTCCCCAGTGCCATGGGCACTGCTGTTTGTTAATATTGCTACTGTTCAAAAAGTTTAACAGTACCAAATATTTTTAAGGACTGCTTTCTAAATTTCTGGTAACATGTACTTACTTATAACGCCTGTCATGATCTTAGATAACTTATTGTAATCCACACATTCTCTTCAGTGTTACAGTGCTTACTAATCAAAAATAAAATCTGGCACAAATTTCATCATAATGGAATTGAGCTAAGGCAACAATATTCTGTAAATATGCAAAAAAAAATGCAGTTCGTATCACACTAGAAAAATGAGATCAAAGTAAACTTGTACTTTTTTATTAACAAAATATAATTTAAAAATAGCATCCAGTGTTCTGGTTTAATCCACAGTAAAAGTGCTAAAGTAAACAAAATAGAAACTAACAAGAAAAAAATGTAGGAAACCTTCTAAGAAAGCCCAAATGTAAGGTTTTGTAGAACTTAACTAATATAAACAAAGAAGTGTAAAAAACAGCGATGGCTCTGCAGAGTTCATGTGCTAGACTAGCATTAGCTGACAAAAAAACCCTAAAAGCTATGAGTTTACCAGTAATCTCCTATGTGTTTCCAAGTTTATGCAAACACTAGGAAGCAGATTTACAGTCAGTCTCAGTGCACAAAATGGAAATTCCTAGCCCCGTATAAAATCCCACACTGCCAATGGCAGTGAAATGTGTGAAATGAGTACTGTCTCTTTAAGCTCCAGGACCTGCTACACTTAAGCAGTCTGCGGCCAAGGAAAAGTTCTGAAGTTAAACTCTCAGGAGCAAACATTTTCTACTTGTGAAGTAAACTCTGCTGAAAGACAGCAGACTATGGTCCCACCAGTAAAAACAGGAAAGTTTTCAGCCAGTGACAGCTCTGCCTACACACAAGGAAAAAAAAAACTGTCACAGACTCACTTTATTAAACCATATGCTCATTGCCCTGTGAAGAAAGCAGGGTCACTAATTAGTTCATTCTGTGAAAGAAGCCCCTCCTGATCCCGTTGACTTTTGTCCCCCTGGTTAGCTCAAGCTATTTCTGTCATGCAACTTGAAAATCACTGGAGGGAAGAAGATTGCCATAACAACCGCTGAAATGATCTTGTGGAATGTGTCTAGTGGCACTGGAATAACCTGAATATGTGCTCCAGATGTGTCGGCTGTCACGGAAAAAGTAAACACATCTGATGGACAACGTATGACTGGATGGCCTCACAGTTGACTCCAGAGAGTTGGGATGAAGGGGAGGGAAAGGAAAGTAGGCAGGGAAATGGAGTCAAGGGCCAGGCGAGAGTCACCCTGTGGACCTGTGCAGCCTGGCAGGCTGAGAGGGGTGAGGAACTGGGCTTGATTGTTCCATTTGTGTCCCTCCTCTGAGTGGCCTCTGTGGGACTGCTGTAGGCTCTGTGCATTTCTGTCTGGCACAGACTTGTGAGCTTTTGGGAGCAAACTGAAATATGAACTTCTAGGGGGAGGGGGAGAGGAAGAGGGGTTTCAGGATGCTTGTTTCCTAAAGCTGGTGTGTCAATAGATGGTTTTATTTTTTTTAAGGCATTCTGCTTCTACATTCCCAATCCCTCCTCACAGAAATAACTTGGCCTGTCGCCTTCACTATACTATAAAGCAATGCATTTTTCACATTACTGAAAAAAGCAAGTCTGAAAATAAGTCATACTTTAAAACCTTGGGCTTAACTTGTCCCCTCAACTCAGAGAGGTACCCCCTTTATTTACCTTTCTCAATATTGCTTCTAGTAAGTACGAAATAACATCCACTTACAACTATCAACAGTATGTACCTGTATTTCTAAGTAAAAAAGAAAGAACTTAAGGAAATAATCTTGGTTATGCTCAGAGTTTCCTTCCCGCACATTTAAAAAAAAAAAGGAAAAAGGCAGCGTAGCTGATCAACAGATTAGAATATATGTCTAAAGGACAGTTTTTACTCTTTGAGCTTTAAGACCCAATCTAAAAAGCTGTAATTATCATGAATATACACAAAATCTGCAAGGAGAAACATGCACCTGTACGAGGCACTTATGACGATACCATAGACTGTAAAATTGAATGTCTGAGTTGATGAAGCTGTGGCATCAGGAGACCAGTACATCATAGTACTAATCCATTGTTTTGCCATAATTTTGTAGAGGCAGGAGTAAAACCATATGCAAAATATCAAGAAAACTTGTCTTGAATTTATTCTGTACAGTCAAGATTGGCTAAGACCAAGACTTCAGACAGGAACACACACAACTTCTGCCTTTGGAAGAAGTACTCTGTGTTCAGGCACTCTGGGGGCTGGATAAAGAAAACTTACAGCTGGGGCCAATTTCTGCTAAACTCAAGTGAAATTTAACATGTCATAGGAATTCCTCCATCCATTCCATAATAAAAAGAGAGAGAGAAAAAAAAATCTTATGTTAAAAACTTTACAAACTTCAAAATACAGTCATAAATCCACATGGTCTTTTAAAAAGTTATCTGTTTACTGAAAGTTTTAAAAATAAAAATTTAAGTATTGTGAGTCAATAGTTTTATAATCATGCCTCAATTATGAATTTCCAAAGCCAGTGCATGTTGCCTGTTTCCTTATTGTTTTATTTATCTGGCTTCACAATCTCTCAGACAATCTAAATCTGGAAAAGAAAACCAAGTGTCTTCCAAAAAACACATACCAGAAATTCTATTACAAACGTATAGGAAACAGAATACAGTTAATTAGAGATAATTGCACTTATAAATGGCCTAACTTCAAACAATTTGCAGTGCTTGTTTGGTTAAAAATCAAATGGGTTTCAAAACTTGACATTTTAATTAAATGTAGAGAGAAGATCACATGGTGAAGATGGCTGACAGGAAGAGGTTCCAGAAGTTTCATCACTGCCTCTTTTTATTGTTATCAGCAAATTTAGGACAAAGAAACATGACCAGTCAACAGTACTGAAAGTCATGGTGGACTAGCCTCAGTAAACAGCAAATTAGTAAATCTTCAGCAAGGTTCTCTCTTTCCATATTTAGGCATAGTTTAATAGTATTATCCAGACAACCATAGAACCAATCATTTGGAAAGATGTACAGCAAGAAGACAAAGTTGGATCACTGCTGATCTCACCACATAATCTTCCACACAAGGGGACCTCATTGGGAAATGACTGCAGACAGCCAAAAATTTGCCTTTCAGAGGAACCTCTTAGCCTTCCAAGCAAATACAGCAAAATATAACATTGCCAAACAGCAAGCCAAACAATGTCAAAGAACATAGTCTTCTATCACTTAATAAGGGATAAAATAATCTGATTAAAAATACCTAACTCCACCAGAATAAAAATGAAAAAAAAAATCTGTTTTAAGGCTTTTTTTGGCCTAGTATCTCTAACATTAAATTACAATCATGTTAACAAGACTTTAAGGCCCCAGATACCATGCAACCCTAATGGGTTAGACTCCCACATTCTGTAAGATAGAAATGGACCACATAATTTTTTGTATAATCTAGAGTACTGGATACTAAGTATGGAATTTTTCTTCATTTAGGACCTACAGTAAAATACTCTTAGTTACACCAAACATTTCTGCTGCTTATAATCAATTCTTATGCTTAGCAGGAATATGCTTACACCTGGAGTGTCTACTCCAGTGATCGACTGAACTAAGTCCTAAATGAGGACATGTATTGTTAAAAACCATACCTCCATAAACCTTGTTGATTACACACATGCCTGGCTGTGAATGTATTCCAATATCAAAATGGTAACACAACAAAAAAATCCACAATTTCTGGGAACAAATTTAGATTCTCTTCATGTTAATTGGTGTGGGCAACCAATCTGTAAATCACACGGGTTAAGGAATTACTCAGAAGTTAAACAAAAAATCCCCAAACAACTCATATACACCACCAGCAAAAAACAGTAACAATTCATAAATCCTCAATCTCAAAAGTAAGAATAACGCAGGCGTAAAAAATTTTAAAAATCTCAATCGGAAACAACGTACTGTCATATTGGCATATTCAACTGTGCTGATGTAGGTGTCAAGGTGTTGGCAATGGGCAGGTTGGAGGGGAGACCTCTGTGAGAATAGGCCAGGGGCTGCCCTATCCAATGGACCCAGTGCAAAACACAGTACCTCAGCCAGGATGGTGGTGCCTCAGGGAAAACATTATTTAAAAGTGGGCAAAACACAGTGAACAGGGAGAGTGGGAAGGAAAAAAGACTAAGAGAAAGCAATGTGAACTCCAAGGTCAGAAAAGAAGGTGAAAGAGGTGCTCAAGCTGCCAGATGCCCCTACAGCTCAAGGGGACCATGCTGGAACAGATGACAACACTACAGCCTGTGGAGGACCCCAGACCAGAATAGGTGGATAACCCTCAAAGGAACTGTGGCCTATGGAGAGGCCAGACTGGAGATGACTTTTCTGTAAGGTCTGCAGTCCATGAAAGCATCCATGCTGGAACAGGAGAAAACTGTGAGGAGCAAGAAGCAGCAGAGAGAAGCTGTTACGGACTGAACATAAACTCATCCCCCTGCACTGCTTGTGGAGAATAGAGAAATCAGAAATTAAGAAGTGAGCAGCTGGGTGGGACTTTGGCGCTTAGCCAATGTTAACTCATCATATCAACAAATGTAATAACCATCTCATGGACTGAACAAAGGATAGGGCAAGTGTGAGGTATCATTTTGCAACTGGGTTATTTAGTCCTTCCTAAACAATTCACAGAACTCATCTCTCTGCACTTTTCTGACTAAGCACTTCTCAATATCCTGCACAGTCATAACTGGCAATCATTTCTGCCTGTAATGAGCACTAGAAAAGTCTTTCAATTAGTGACATAGGATTAATATGAATGAAAGTTTCTGAGTAACTTTAAGGCTGGACTTCCAGTCCCATACTGCTACCTTACTTTACGTTACACTTGAGCATGTTTTGGTAACTCACTATCACCTTCTTAAAAAAAACGAGGTTTATTATTCAAAAACAATTTTTCTAAGGATTTTCACCTAATGGAAGATAGTTTTCAGATAATGTTTATAATACTGGGAAGGATTTCAGTTGCTTTATACAAACATTGTGCAGACAACTTACTTTTTTCTTCTCTCCAGTTTTGGCATGCATGCATGTACTATTCAAAACAATCACAAAGATGGATTAATTCAAAGTTTAGTTGCAACAATGTAAGTAAGAGAAATCACACTTCAAATAATACACCTATTTAAATTAAGAGTTCAGAAGAAGCACTTGACCATGCAGAGGGGATCAAGAGAACAAAAATGCTCCTAAACTAAGACTCCATCTGTTGCAGGAAATATTTTCACATAGAGAAACCACAGCCATAGCTAGTAGAAGTATGCATTCTTACAACAATGTCAATTAGATCAAGCAGGAAGCTGGTCTCATACGTTTGTGTGCTACTTTTTTAGCATGGGATACAATTCAAAAAGTAATATTCATCTGATATCTTCTGAGAAAAAGCGGACATGTCCAGAGCAGGCATTACTGAAAACAGAGGATCATAAAGCACAAGAAGCCTATGCGAGTTCTAAGAAGGTACCTCATACACAGAATGGCTTGGCAAAGTTCTAAGGATATAAATCTCTGTTGAAGTCTGGAAGAGAAATCTGTATTCATAGTAATGCACTGACAAAAAATCTACCATTATACTGTATTTTACAGTCTTTCATATTGATTTAGGAGCAATATTAAGGACTGTTGGACTATTTAGTTGTTGGAGCACTTTGTTTTTTAATTCATTCTGATTTGAACTTTATTCTTCTACTCAAACCAGTGAAGACATTTGCTCCTGCCTGCACCTGTTGAATTTAGTATGGCTCATTTATCACTTATATAAATATCAATGCTTCAGGAAAACACTTTTTCATTTAACATAAATCCATTAGATGTTCCATGTCACTAATTTGGTTTGTTCCTGCTGCCTCTTGCTTACAGACACCTGAAGTTTGCTCATCTCTCTCTCACAGCTCATCACTGATCTCAGGGGATGCACATGGAGTTCAAGCACTCTAAAATACTAAATATGAACAAGACATATTGTAGTCCTCTGCAGATCTTCAGAGTAAGTCTGATCACTCATGGAACCAGATGTTTTGTTATCTCCAGATTAGGCACAGACTTCATTTCACACAGGGAAATGGCTTCATTCCACCATCTATCATGTTTTTGGAATCCTTCCTTTCCAGCCCAGACAGCACCAATCATGTTTCCGACTCTTTTCACAACTGAATTTTTATTAGTGTATCATAGGTCTGGCAGGCATTTTTGAGAATGGGAAAAAGGAACAAGTATTAATGGAGAGGATCAGACCCACATTTACTCTGTGAGAGACTACTGATTAGGTACTGATATGCAGGGAATAATACACAGCGCATTTACAGAAGCATTAACTTCCTTGTGTATGATTCTGGATAAAAATCCATCCTTTTAGCTTCAACAAAGCTCTTGAAAAATGAGGGCACTATCGCTGAGATCCTAGAAAACCTAAAAAGTTACATTCAGTAACTGGTTCAGGCAAGTGTTCCTCCAAGTCCTTGACAGTCGTTCTTTCAACCCTTTCAAACACATTAGGCACCTAAGTCACACCAATAGAACTCTTCATCTACATGGGATTGTTCCCTCTTGATATCAGAGATGATCAGATATCTTGATCAGAGATGAAAAGCACATGATGGGGGTCTGGTTTGATGGGATTTTGTTTTTAGTGATTTTTGCACAACAAAAGTCACTCAACTTTGTGGGGCTTAAAAATGCTCTCTATCTTCCCAAGAAGCACAACTCAATACTACACTGCAAACTACCAAAAGACAACAACACTGCCATACACACAGGTCTTTGAGTCTTTCCATCCAGTTTTGTTGTTTTTTTTTTCATGTACATTAGAAGTAGATATTATATGCTCTCGCATTTATACACAGTAAATACACAATTTTAAGTAAGATGCCATCAAACAGGATGTTTCAATGTTTTATTACTTTTTTGTATGATATAAAACATTCAAAAAACTAATAAACTTGCCTTAAAAATTGCATCAATGAAGAAAGTAAAGCCTAAAGTACTACAAGTTGCTTTCAAAACAGATGCAGGCACATAGAAGTCTTTTCTGTGTATACCAAAAGTTGTTCAGAAGCTTAAAACTGAGACAACAGATAACAGAGAGAAATCAGCAACAAACTGAATAACTAGTAGTAAAACACATCTGTATTTCTGTTTGTACCAGTAACAAGTTTTCTAAGAGCAGTGCTGCAGAACCTCCTTTGGTTCTTCTAGCTCTTAGCTCCAGAACGAAGACAAGGAATAGGGCCACAACTCAAAAGAGAATCCCATTTATCCTAGCTGAATCCATTTCTGCATTGCTTATACACGCTTACCTCAAAATCACACCACATTTGTGCAAATTAAACTGAGGGGGTTTTTCCATAGAGGACCTTGCCTTACTCTACCCTAAGAAAAGGTACTGTAGAAGAAATGACAATTACTGCACTGCTTACTAATTATCATTGAAGTAGCTAAAAGAAGGGAAAGCTTCTTGTATTTTTATTACTGTAATAATGGATATTATCAACTACTTGGTTTTATAATTTAAACATTTGAATAACCTACCAATGATAGCAGTCTGCCACACGAACAGTGACAAAATACTTCTGGTATTCATGTTCAGCCACACTTTACAGACAACACCAGGCAGCATTTCTCTACTTATTTTAGAGAGTTTAACAGTTTTATGTTCCTGTCAGCTAGCAATTAGTTTACTGACCCAGTGGTTTCTGTTAATGTCAAATGATATTTATTCTATCTATACTGTAACCCATTGTCTCATTCTTTAATTCTAATTCTCTATAAAGAAACCTTGAAGTACATTAATTGTCAGGACTTGTAAACCTCTCAGATTTGTGGGCAAGTAGGAATTGCTTTCAGGCAAGAGTCATTCATTTTTAAGAAATCTGGAGCTTGTACTTTGAATTTTATTCCTGTTGGCATGACAGGCCTCAAACACAGAATGAATGGAAGCAAAGCAGAATCAATCTGACCCTTCAAACTGGTAGCTCCACGGCCCTCTGCTACCACTACTGCTTGTAGTTTTGCCTTCATTGACAAGATTTCTGAGACCAGAAGTGAAAACTCTTATGTCAGTTCCTCACTGCTACTGCTCTGAAAACCTTGAGATAGTTTCTAGAGGAAAGACAGACTTAAAAATCAGAAGCTTACAGAGAAGAAGACCATAAATATCTCACTTGAGTGAAAGAAAGCTAAAACAGTCACATCCAAAGTGACTGAAGGATAGGGTCAAAACTGTCTTCTTCCTTTACAGCAAACAAAGGGAAAAAAACACATCAATGGGGAGAAGAACAAATTATAGATACAGAAGATTAATTCCTCAGGCTGTGATACAGGAAAATATGCAGCCTCCTTTCTTCGCCAGTAGCTTAAGGAAGATGTCCATGTTTCTCAAGTAACTCTACCTCCAATTTTCACATCACTAGAATAGCTGGTTTAATTTCCTGTTAAGTGTTTTAAATTCATATGTGAGTACAGACTTGTAAAAACAGAAAAGATAATAAAATTACTTAAGTTTAAACAAGATAAATATTTTTAAAAGCCCACTGAACTCCTGTATATAAAGTGTGCTCTTTTGTGTTGGTAAATAGTCCTTTATTTTTCTGAAGAAATCAGGATACAAGATTTTTGCATATATTTGAAAAATAAAACTTAAGTTTAAAAATCACTGAAAGATCTTACATTAATCTTACAAACTAATCTTTCTTCGCAAGCAATATTAATTCAGTTCTGAAACCATATAAAACTGGAATGTGGGACAGCATTGTACTTTCCCTGGTCAGATTGACCCAGTCTTCTCCTTCCCCGAGCCCTCCTAAGAAATGCCAGCTGTGGAGAGGAAAGTAGAAGACAAAATTGCCTGACAAGACATTGGAACTGTTAAAAAAAAACCAACCAAAAAACCATTCTGTTGTCAGAAACTTTCAAAGGAAGTGATCTAATCTACATTAATTTTAAAGATGCCACAAAGTAACAAACTTATTTGACAAAATCATGTTGCTTTCTTGACACAGAACTAATAGATAACACAGAAGGCCACATAACCAGTAAGTTATCTAAGAAATCTTGTGTTGGAAAAGAAAAAAATACCTCTCACATAATGAGAGACAACCACTTATTTCCTTATCAAACAAATAAAAATTTTTGTTCCCTTGTAGTAAATATATCCATTCTTTTTCTAGTTTATTAAAAAAAAAATTAAACATGCACGTTGGAGAAATCCAACGATTACTGCTGTAGTTTTAGTAAAGCAATGATACATACTCTGTGAACTCTCGATACACAGTTTTTAATGCAGAGCAAGTAGCCATGAAACTCCCATGCAACTCTCATAAAGATGTGGTCTCATAATTCAACAAAGACCAAAATCAGAACATAGCCTCACAATGCTGTAATCTATTGGTAATATTAAATGCTCAGTCCTAAGACTTTAATTGCAAGAAGACGTGAAGCTCTGAGACTTAAGACTGGCAAAATCTTTTTCAGCAGGCATGGACAAGGAGCACATATTTTATACATGCTGGTGTGAATAAGTCATTGTTTGCTAGCCTAGCTGTAAGCATGCAAAGTAGAACTTTACACATAACTGCAAGGCTCCTCCTTTCTCTCTGTGTGTACCTAGGAAAATTTATGCATACACAAAGACACATATATGTATATATACACACTCACAAAACACAAGCAAAGGATGCTACGAAGATGAAAGGAGAATTGCTTTTCCCTCTAATTTCCATGCTTTTTTACCGATAAAAATGCCAGTCTCTTGCTCCATTTTTTTTCCCTTTTGTTAAAGTAAGGAACTGAAAACAGCATTGCAGCCAAGCAGACCTTAGCCAGGCACTACACACAGACACATTTTTGGGAAGTTCCGAACCACCAAACAAAATTTGCAGAAAGACAGCATGGCAACAAGAGGCCTTCATCTGAAGTGGAAACAACAGACACTTTGAAACACTGGGATTAAAAAAAGTAGGTTATAATTACTATGCATGCAAAAGTACAGTTCAAAAACACCCTCTCCCCAGGTTTAAAACAAACACACACATATGTCAAGAAACAACCATGAGATGATACACTTAAAATAGTAATGTCTGTTTACAAATTCAAGTTGCTGCTTGGTGGAAACTTGATTTCTATAACATGTCCCCAAGATACAATCTAATACTAAAACTTATCGTGCGGTAGGTCTACTTTCCAATTACTAGAAGTAAGCATACAAGGTATATAATTAGTTATGACACTGGGACAGGCGTACATGTTTCAACACAGACAGAGCTCTGAACAAACTTTTTGGCAGTATATGACAGAAGATTTTAATTGAAAGCTCAAAGGCAGGGTATACTGTATTATAGAAAAAAAAACCCACCCTGTAACTTAAAAAGTTCTCACACCAAATGATTTTTTAAAGGTATGAGCATATTCAGCTGAAACACCCTTCATAAACTGGAGAGAAAAAAATATTGCCCTGAAGCACTAAAATGGGCTGCCTATATTGCAAATTAAGAAAAAGAAACTCAATCCTTTGAATGGTTTCTTTTCTTTCAGTGAAAGGGTGTAATTCTTCCCTAAAGACTATATTATGACAAAACATTTATATAAATCAAAGAAAATTTCTTTAATGACTGTGGGCATGGAATCTTAAATCTGGGACGAAACACTGAATTGTATCAATTCTAAAATAAATTAGGCAAGCATTATACAAGTAGTACTTATCTTGGCATTAAAAAAAGAAAAGGGAAGAAGAAAGGACATTACTGTCAAAGACACTATCAACATGCTTTCAACAGGCAGTCCCTGGGAGGGCCTTTAGGACTAACTTCAGAAGTGAACTCTGAGCAGTTCAATTAGGTATTTAGCTTCTACAAGTTTTCATTTAAGAAACCAACAAGACACCAAATGACATATCATGGTCATGTCCATATGGATTAACTGTACGGATGTCTTGTCTCATTCTACAGAAAGAATTAGACTTCAACTAGTTTAAATAAGCTTTCTCAAATGTTTGAAAGGGTCTTCTTACTCTGCCATCTTCCCTATAAATAAGTACTTTAACTTGTCATTTTCTGAATGGGATCCCATGATTGCAGTTTTCTGTACCAGGAAACACTGAACTTGTCTCTGTAAATGAAATTCAAAGTACATAAATTTGCGAGGCAGACATCTTAGAAAGTACGCCTTAAGCTAAAATGATCATAATTGATAGGCTTTTCCCGGCTGGAATTCATGAAACTAATATTTGCATAAGACACAGTAGAAATTTTTTAGAGTTTTCAAATGTTTAGAAAACAGTTTACATATTCTCGATACACAAACCAACCAAGTACTTCAATTTTGGTAATATCTTACAAAGGTTAACAGCATAACATCTTTAATTTCACACTCTCAGACAAACTTCAAGTAAAAAATATACAATGCCTTTCCAAAATTAATATAGTAATGCTACCTCCATTAGCTTAGGTAACATTACTTAGGTGAGATGATGTAGCACTGTTGGCAGAAATATTTCTTCTGTCAGGACACACCATGTCCTATCTAAACAAAATCTGACATTTTTTTCCCTGTTTTAGATACTTAACAAAACACACAGCCCTTGTTGAATATCTGGAAGCAGTGTGCCTGTGATGTCACACAATATGTTTGTATGACGAAAGAAATAAAATTTTCAGAGACAGGGCTTCCCATGAACAACACACAGCACCAGATGCTATTCCTTCTGAAGCTGAAAGAGTTAAGTGTTTATTCGTTGATTACAACTGTGGTAACCGGGCTAACACGGCACTTGTGATTAAACCATGTAAGTCTTCCTCAGTTAAAACCACTACCTTTACCACCAGCCCAGAAGCAGTCTTAACAACCTGCATAGTAGCTGGTGGGCCACATTCAGCATTACTTCAGTTCATGGATATAGCAAGAAGAAAAATAACCTAATCCTGGGGAAGAAACAAATTTGACAGCATCTGGGTACACCCCAAAAGTATCAACCTGCATTAGCCCTGTCAAAATTGTGCCTGCCTCAGCAACTACACCTTTACTTCTTAGTCTTACAAACCAAACAATACTTTTTGAAAACTAGCTTCCTCTCAAGAGAAAGAAAGACTTCATCTTGCATACTTTGTGGGCATTGATGCTGCATGCAAAAGGCACTGGTGCATTTCAAGTGCTACAAGTAAGTAATAGCATAATGCTAGTATGAATAAATATGAAGATAGTACAATTCAGTGCACTCCAGAGTTACAATCCACCTGAGAAAAAACAAATAATAATATAGAGCATTGCACTGAACAACCAGACCAAGTTTTTACTAAGAAAGGCTGGACCAGATGATCCTTGGGGTCTCTTACAACAGTCTGTGACTATAAAGTTTAAATGTAGATCTTGCTCTGTTTAAGAGAAACTTGTATTTTCCAAACATTACAGTATACATTATTACCCTATTTTCTTACTTCACAATCGACATATGAGTACATGGTATACTGATAATATTATGCAGACCGCACATTTTACTGATATGTATTCAGTTGTGGGCTTTTTAACTCTGCAACTATCACTTATTATAAAACTGCCCCCCCTCTTTCAGTTCTTACAAGTTGCTATGCCAGAAGGATGACTGAACTTCTTTTCCAGACAATGTTTTTTCCTCAGTTCTATGAGGTTTTGCATAACTAGCATGGTGACTCAGATACTACTCATGGAGTGCCTGTCTTTAGCATGACATTAAAAAAGCCTCTTGAACATATACCATGATTCAAGTTCCCATGATCCCTTCAGAGCAAAGTGTTAATACCACGGCCCTACCATCTTCCAGCTCTGGTAATTACAACTGGACATTAAGCTCATGAAAGCCAAAGGCAAAACATCCATTAATTATTATAAAACAATTACACAAACAAGGAACCATCAGGTGATCAGGATACAGACTCACAGTGTATGAGTTAGCTTGCAGCACACATCATGTACATTTACCAACATGGAAACTGAAGTAAACGACATATGATCAGGACAGCAAAAACCAGCTGACAAGCTTTCAGTTCCTACTGAAGGTTACCTTGCAGTAACAGTGTTCAGTATATGTTCACAAGAACCAAGAACTGAGAAAAGCAAAAGTTTATTTCCAGTCAATGTGAGATCCGGTACTGACTGCTTTGATGAGGGAGGATCTGTTCCATTAGCTCACTCTAAATAAACTGCAAATGAAGTTTGTTTACTCCATTCTCAACTGTCACATATATGCCATGTTTCTGTATGAGTAAGGTACTAGAATGCTCTCTGGTTCAGGTCTATAATTCAAGTTTGTAACACATTTTCTTGACATCTTGTGATGAAATTTCAGTATGCTAGATAACAGAGATTTTTAAGTACCAAAGGCCAGCAATGAGTACAGTACAAACCATCTAACAAAACACCCAGTACTTCCACTGAAACTACCTAATACCTCAAAGGCACCAACTTCTACCTTGCCCAAAACTGAGTTAACACCTGTGTCTGTTTGCATGGAACTCAAAAATTCTGCATACCTACCACAGTGACTGGCAATACTGCAATTACATGAATGGGAGTAAAAGACGTTATCTGCTAAGTAGCATGACTTAATTTCAGCTAAGCTTCCATTAACCTTTACACAATTTACAAACGTCTTCTATGCTTTTTCCCACTGTGGCACTACATTTTGTCAACACCTATTATTTCACGTTATTTTATGTGTAGCCTCAGTTATAAACACTTATTTTCCCAAGACTATCTTATTAGGAACAGCAGGTTCCTAAAATCTTCACAGTCCTGTAGGTTTTTCACAGAAATACAGAGATACTTTCTACAACATAACAATAACTAAACATGCACATTATGAAAACATTCCCATGATATCAGTATACGTTAATGTATATTTATAACAGCAATAACCCAACATAAAAGGACTGAAGATCCTCTTCTGCAACCCAATGAAATGCCAGACCATTTTTGTCACTTTATTATGTATGACAAAAGGCATAATGCTGTACTTTTTATGCAATATTGCCATCATAAATGGAGGTCATCAGACTTCTTAGAGGAGAAGTGATCCCTAATTGAAGCAAAACTTTACAGAGATTTTTCTACAAATCCTCTTCTACACTGTTTTTCCAAAGAAAATATACACAAGAGCTGGCCCTTCACAGAATTAGAGAGATATCAGAGGTTGCTAGCAGGTCTCATTATCATTACTGTAATATATTTATAAGAAACAGGTTCACAACACTGGATTTGGTTTAAGTAATGTTTATGGCAACATATTCAAATCATAGAATAAGATAACTTTATATCTCAAAGGAAACTCAGTGCATTGTATGAGAATGTTGAGAAAAAGATTTTATAATATACAGAACAGATAAGAGAGCTGAAGAACAACAAAGATAAAATAAGAAATGCAAAACTCCAAACAGAAACCAATACTTGCTAAAATGTACTCCTAAGATTAAACGGAGGTAAAATATTTGGTTTCCCTTTCAGCAGTGCACTAATTTTCACAGCCACCTTTTAGAATTGATCTATGTCTTACTTTTACTCAAGAACTAGAACTGCTCAAAAAGCCTTCTTGGTAACAAAAATTCCAGTTCAGAAAAACCATTATACATACATATATATTTTTATATATATATTCATATGCATGTATATCATAGAATTAGAATCACAGAATGGGTAAGGTTGGAAGGGTTCATAGCAGGCCGTCCAGTTCAACTTGTCTGCTCAAGCTGGGTCATCCCAGAGCGCATGGCACAGGATTGTGTCCAGATGGTTCTTGAATATCTCCAGTGAGGGAGACTCCACAACCTCTCTGGACAATCTGTTCCAGTGCATGGTCACCCTCACAGTAAAGAAGTTCTTCCTCATGTTCCTGTGCATCAGTTTCTGCCCATTGTCTCTTGTCCTACTGCTCAATACCACTGAGAAGAGCCCGGCTTCACCCTCTTGACACCCTCCCATCAGATACTGATAGACACTGATGAGGTCCCCTCTCAGTTGTCTCTTCTTGAAGCTGAACAGGCCCAGCTCTCTCAGCCTTTCCTCACAAGAGAGATGCTTCAGCCCCCTAATCATCCCCTCCCCTGGATTCATTCAAGAAGCTCCACATCTCTCTTGTACCGGGGAGCAGAGAACTGGTCAGATATTCCAGATGTAGCCTCACCAGGGCTGTATTAAGGGGGATACCTGAATGGTGTATGTATATACCGTGTAGGGATGGGATGAGGAAGGCTAAGGTTGAGTTCAACTTGGCAAGGGACATAAAGAATCACAAGAAGGGCTTCTACAGCTATGTTAGCCAGAAAGGGAAGATCAAAGAAGGTGTACCACACTCCCCTCACCACAATCTCAGCCCCCACTCCACCCCAAGAAAAAAGGCTGGAAAACTGGTAACAACAGATGAAAAGAAGGCTGAGGTACTTAACAACTTCTTTGCCTTAGTCTTTAATGGCAACCTCTCTCCACATACTTCTGGAGTGGACAGACCTCACACCAGGGACTGGGGAAGCAAAGTGCTTCCCACTGTAAGAGAAGGTCAGGTTTTTGACCATCTGAGGAACCTGATCATACATAATTCTATGGGACCTGAAGAGATGCATCCCAGAGTCCTGAGTAAGTTGGCTTCTGTAGTTGCCAAGGCACTTTTCATGATACTCAAAAAGTCATAGCAGTCAGGGGAAATCCCAGTTGACTGGAAAAAGGGTAAGACTGAACCCATCTTGAAAAAAGTTAAAAGGAGAAACCTGTGAACTTGCAACCTCCCCTCCATGCCTGTTCCATGAGATCATGGAACATACCCTTCTAGAAACTGTGCTAAGGCACATGGAGGACAGGGAAGTGATTCAAGACAACCTAGAGAAAATCTCGCCTGACCAAATCAATGGCCTTATATGATGCAATGATTAAATCAGTGGACAAGGGAAGGGCTATGCGTGTCTTCTACCTGGACTTATGTAAGGCCTTTGACACAGTTTCCTACAATATTCTTCTCTCTAAACTGAAGAGATACGGATTTGATGGATAGACTATTCAGTGGATGAGGAATTGGTTGGATGATTGCATCCAGAGGGTAGTGGTCAACAGTTCCATGTTCACCTGGATGTCAGTGACAAGTGGTGTCCCTCATGGGTCCATATTGAGACCAGTGGTCTTCATCAATGGCACAGACAGGGGGATCAATTGCACCCTCAGCAAGTTTGGAGATGACACCAAGCTCAGTGGTGAGACTGACACATCTGTTGCCATCCAGAAGGACTCAGAAAAACTTGAGAAGTGGGCCCATGGGAACCTCATGAGGTTCAATAAGGTCAGGTGCAAGGTGCTGCACCAGGGCTGGGGCAACCATCACTATCAATACAGGTTGAGGAATTAATGGAAGAGAGCAGCTTGTAGAGAGTGACGTGGGGGACTTGGATGGATGAAAGGCTGGACATGATCCACCACTGTGCACCTGCAGCCCAGAAAGCCAATTGTATCCTGGGCTGCATCAAAAGTAGTGTGGCCAGCAGGTCAAGGGAGGGGATTCTGCCCCTCTGCTCTGGTCTAGTGAGACTCCACCTGGAGTGCTGCATCCAGCCTTGGGATCTCTGGCACAGAAAAGACACTGACCTGTTTGAGCAAGTCCAGAGGAAGCCACCAAGTTCATTATAGGGATGGAGCACCTCTCCTATGCGGAAAGGCTGACAGAATTGGGATTGTTTAGCCTGGGGAAGAGGCGGCTTTGGGGTGACCTAATGGCAGCCTTCCAGTACCTAATGGGAGTCTACAAGGAAGATGAAGAGAGTCTTTTAACAAGGGAATGTAGGGGGTATGGCTTCAAACTGAAAGACAGTAGGTTTAGATCAGGTATTAGGGAGAAATTCTTTACTGTGAGGGTGGTGAGGCACTGGAACAGGTTGTCCGGGCAAACTGTGGATGTTCCACCACTGAAAGTGTTCAAGGCCAGGTTAGATGGGATTTTGAGCAGTCTGGTCTAGCGGAAGGTGTCCCTGCCCATGGTTGGGGGTTGGAACCAGATCATCTTTAGAGTCCCTTCCAACGCAAACCATTCTATGATTCTATGATTTTGCTTGTTACAAGGCTAAATTTGTGCTTCTCTGTTATAAACTTATCACCACAACAGCAAAAACAATCCTGAAAACTGATTGCATTTAAAACTGATGAACAGTTGTATCCTTCATACCCTTGAGGATTAAATCTATAAATGTGAGGACAAAAACAGTTCTCTTGACTCTACCACTCAGCAAGTTTCTCTCTTGAAACCGACTGATCTACTGTGATTAGATTCTTCATGGGTCTGGCAATAGCTACATGAGAAGAGTGATTTTTTTCGATCCTCCATGTTTAACAGAGGGAAGACAATAATTGCCTGTATGTTCCACAGGTTTATCTAACATACAAATCCTCTGTAGAGCACAGAGACTTCCAAATGCTTCACAGAACTCATACATTATGCAAAACTCTTCTCACCGTACTGCCCACACCTGTGAACCTGTATAGTATGGCCAGTCTTCGCGAATGAAGATTTTGGGAAAGGTCTTTTACCTTTCAAGCCTGCGCAATGGATTTTTTAGGTGAGACACAGCATGCACTGAACTGAGCCCACTCTTTAATCCTAAGGTTCATCTGCCGGGGCCAAGCAAGCTTGGACAATGGCAGTGAGGTCCTCAGGACGTAGGTTTGTTTAGAGTGACCTTCTCATAGATGGATGGCCTTACAGGGCTGACGAGTTCCATCTGCCCGGGGCAGTATCCCTGACCAGGAATCGAACCCGGGCCGTGGCGGTGAGAGTGCCGCATCCTAACCACTAGACCACCAGGGGTCCCCCCACACCTGTGAGCCATTTAATAGGGAAAGGACACATACAAGTAACATGAGAGAACCGGAAAGTTGTGCAGAGTTGGAAAGAGGCAAGCCTCTTGCTCTGCTGCTAGGGTGACTGGAGATAGAAGCCTTTTGAAGTTCTTCCAACATTGTACTATCAGCCTCACCCACCTCCTTCTCTGCTATCACAAGCATCACAGAGCCTTTTCACCTCTTATTTTTAAAAGACTACTACTATGGTATTCAAAAAGGTTATCAATCAGCAAATGGCGAACAGTTTCTTGCCATTTTCTGACCCCCAAAACAAGCCATGAAGAACCAAGCAGCTCACTCATATCCCTGCTACTGTCATCCTGACAACATCATTTCAAAAGTGTCTGTTCAGGAACTGAAGAACTTCTTGAAGAATCATTTGACATCACAAATCCTTTAAATATAGCAGCTGATAAGTGAAATTCACCACTGATATGCAAACTAGTACAAGTAACATGTGCATAAGAAGAAATAGAGAAGACTGTAAGTTACAGAAGGCAGAAGTTAAAAAAGAAGCACACTTTAATTAACGGAATAAAAACCCTTAAATCACACATCACTGATTTGCTATTGCTTCCTGTTCCTACTTAACTTGCTGTCTTACTATTTGAATTATATCAGCTTAAATTTAAATTCACTCAGAAGCCTTAAGATACATAACATACACAATTTCACACATTGCTTTTTAATATTTGCACCAAAGTGTGAAGAAAATCTTAATGCCAGTTTGTGTACTGAAAAACATAAATTACTCAGCCTCTTCACATTGCTTATATAATCACTTAGCCAACTGGCTCGTAGTGTCATTTATTTTGATCAGGCATATTTTACATGACATCAGAAACAAGATATCTTCAAAAGCCAGCTCAAAATACAGCTGCTAACTGAAATACAGTCATGGGACAGCACAGAAAAAAAAGTTTTCACTATTACTTATGCAGTATTTACTCTTTTTTTTCCTAATTCTTAGCATCTTTAGCAGAACAGCAAAACATTGTCCATCATGCTCTCTAGGATTCTGCACACAATCTCATTCTGGAGAGTTAAGTATTATCAGTAGACTTTTAGAAGCATATAATTGGTATCAGAACGATATAAAAGCACTGCCAAACTGTATTGTAGACTACAAATTACTGTACATAATAATAACTCTTCAGACATACAAGATGGGGTATATATATAGGAATATACCTGTAACTTCACAGTGAGATGAATAACAAAATCTTTCTTTAACAAAACTGGCACACTGCCAAAACAATTCCAATGGAGTTATACCAGTAAGAGTTTATCAAAACAACTACATAAGTAATTACTTAGCAATGAAAATTGACATCTTAACAATAAAAGGGGAAAAAGCACTTCCAGGAAAATATTTTCTTCAGTTAAAAAATGGCACTAATCAAGAGTTCCAAATTAATTTACCTGAAATTTATTGAACCTCAATCAATTTCAAACTAGTTTTATTGAAAAAAATCACTAGGTAAGTTGCAGTAAAGAAAATTGGTTCATCATGCTGAGCACATCTTTCTAAATGTCAAATGCTACATTTCAATAAGAAAATTTATTTGATTCCTAAGTGGCCCTTTCATCTTTGATTCGGAAACCATGTACTAAGTTTTAGACTCATCAAAGCTAATATCAGTCTAGTAATGAAAGGATGTTTTAAACTAAGGGTACTTGTTCCAGCTCATGTCTGAAGGTTTTGTTTCCTTAAATATTTGTCTAATTCAAATAAAAAAATCTAATAGCTTCTCTTTTAATTTGAGGTAAATAGAATTCAGTATCAGTGTTACAAATGTTTCCAGTGTTTGAACAAGAAAAATAAAAAGATTACTTTTGCTGAATTTTCTCTTAAACACATTTTCTTTGGGTGCATTTGTTCCTACAATCAACTACTATACTACTGGTCACTTTGGATTCTATCTAATGAATTAAAGCAAAAGGTGCAGCCATGCTTCACTTCTTTGATATCACGAACGTAAAGAAGATCTAAAAAGCACAAAATTCCTATTAATAAATGATGACCACTCATACTTTCTGATGATGTCAATCTAAACAGTTGAAATAAGGAAGTTATAAGAATTTTCCTGTTGCCCACTAGATTTATAATCTTTAAAATCCTCTTAGCGTGCCATATGGAAAGTTCAAAGGAGGTAACTAGATTTTATTCAACAGTTTCATAAAACTTTAACTCCACTGATTTCAATGGCTTTACTTCCACTTTCAACCTTGCTGAAAAAATAGGACCAATATGAGACCCTTATGCTTTAGGTAGAACTAAGGGGAATTATTAAATTATAATTTAACTATAAATCTATACATCTCGTTTTGTTTTGACCAAAATCTTCTTATGAAATTCATATGAAGCTGTGTATCACACTGTCGTAACACTACTGATAAAAATGTAACTAAAATGCATTCTAAAGGCCAACTATACAGAGGTCAGGCATATGCATGTATTTTTTAATTACTGCAAAAACCGAGAGCTCAGAGTTCAGCTGGATTTGGTTAATAGTCTAGGTAAGATGGGCTTCAAGGAACTTCAGAAGCAAAATGTATTCACTGGATTAAATGGAGGATGTGCCTTAGCACAATGAGGAAGCAGTGTCACAACTAATAATTTTGGCTCTTCAGGTAGTAAGTATAGAATAAACTACTTAGATGCAACCAGATATTCTCAGCCAAATTTATGCTTCAGAAAGGACTATGACAATCAAGAGTGAATTTTTACTAGCAGGAATATTTCAAAATGCATTGCAATTGTATTTATTTTTTTGTTTTCAAGTAATGTGAAAGATTCCTAGATTTCGATCCAAAAATAAGTAAAAAGAAACACTAGTCATAAAGTGTATTATGGGGACTACTTCAAGTACACTTTAGCTTGACAACTTTAAAAGTGAAAAGCAATACATTTCTAAGTTATAGAAAATATTCTTCCCTTTTAAATGGCACTTAAATGAAACTAACATGATTGACAAGTACCTCACAAGCAAGCCTTGGCAGCACTTAATGAAACTCCATCTCTTTGCCATTTTAAGTGAAATTCCTTCACAACTGTTTGTCTTTGCAAGAACTCCTACAAAGCTCATTAGTGCCAGCCTTGGTTTATCCCCCATGTTGTGCATTTATCCCTGGGATGCATTATCAACATGTGGCACATGTCCCTGCCATGCACAGAAGAGTCGCACCCCAGGATAGCAGCATGCGTGACAATAGTGTTGACTCTTACTCCTTTATGGTTGCTGGGATGTAACCGAGAAATCTAATAACTGTGACAGTGGGCCTTTAGGTTTCTCCTTGCCTTTCCAGACAGTGAAGCTGCACAGACACTAATGAAAGGTTAAATGAATAGGAATAGCTGACAAGAGGTACAATAAAGAACGGACTTGGTAATCCACAGACACTGAGCAGAGATCCTTGGCTCAAGCAGAGAAAGGACAGCACATCGTCAAGTCACAATATTTAAAACAGCTTGCTATACACAGAGGCTTTTGTGTCTGGGTACATGTCTGGCTTTGGAAGAAAAAAAAGATACTGAAAAGAAATTTCAGCATGGGGCACTTCGGCAAATGTCAGGTCACAGAAAGGGAAAAATGTTTTCTGTTTGCTGTTACATCTCTGTATTCAATAGTAAAGAGCATTGACTAAGAACACAAATACAAGTTTCAAAATAATACATATTTGACAAATATGATAAAGTTGCAACATTGATTCAGTATGATTCCAGCTGACAGCATAACAGGTGTTGTACATACATCCAGCTTCATTTACACCTGATAACAGTTAATAATATGGTTTGTATACCCCCTAAAACTTTCCCCAGAGATGAAGATTTTCTAACAGGCCTAGCTTCTACAGTTTTATATGCAGCAGAACAGTAGACCTAACCAATTGCAATACACTGCAAAAACATAGCTAAACTTCCAGACAGTGCACCAGACCATGGTGACTTAAAAACTTTTTAGTGCTTAGCTTATGGCATTTTGATTTCACTTGGGTTGTGACTTACAAATCAGCATTATGAACATTCTGGTTCTTGTAATTTAAAAATAATTGCAATCCCCAACATGGTTTTAAAACTTATCTAGCTTTTCATAGTTTTCTACAAAAAATGTGATTTAAGTACACAGTAAGTCATTTAAAAAAAATTAAAGAGAAACTCTCAAAAGAACTCTCTAAAGGAACAAATCAGAAGCAAATCTGATTGTTAAATGAATTTGTGTGGGTTATTTTTACATAAAATATTTCAAGAGACAAGTACTGAAACAGATGCTGCAGATGAAAAAAATTCTCAAAATCCTTGGTTTACCTGGAATAAGAAAAAAAATATTTACATATATAACTGGAGTATAAAATACACATATTTATAATATGTGGTGAGAGTATTATGAAAAGATTCTAAATGAGAGAACCTCTTTGAAAAACTACATTAAATTACAGTAGAACTCCTGAATGTACTAAGATTTTAATAATCAAAAATAAAGTGTTTTACTAGCAGGGTGTATAATGAGAGCTACTGTGTGAAAAATAAGGAAGACAAATTTGGTAGTTTATCTCACTGGATTATATAATTTACTTAAATGGTAAATAAGTTTGTCCGAAGTAATACTTATAAAAGTTGCCATTTAAATATTAAGCAACAATTATGATCTATGAATTTTTAGAACAAATATGCCAGAATTTAGATAGGATGAAAATGAAAAAGAATACGAGGTTTAGACAGATGCTTTTTATTAAATCATATTAAATGCTATTCCTCTAAATTAAGTACAAATTCCTGGCTAGATTAGGAAGTGACACACATTTCCAAAATGACCAGATATACTCTATTTTTGTATTTTATGAGGAACCTTTTGTATTTCTAGACATGCATATTTTTTTCCTAACACATACTAATAGTGGACATTAAATCAAATTAAATCATTAAATCAAAGGCTCTGGGCAAACCAGCAGACTGAAAGTCAGGACTCTTCCATTAAACAATATCCAGCGAAGAAATTATAGTCACATTATAGTGACAGTGTCCGAAGTGCAAAACGGAAAGGGACACTGCCAGAAACATCCACCTTTGAGACAAAAAAAAAAAGTTTTTTTCTATAAAATCCAATGTTTTACTTGGACTTTTTGAAATGTAATTGCTTTGCTGTTGGTAATTTCTGTTTTGTTTGAAATTCACAAGATCTTCAGTCAGCTGCAAATCCCACTGACATACACATATGTGTAAAACAGAATAATTACATCTCAAAGTCTAATTTCTAGATCTTTGACCCTGAAAAAAAGTTAGGAATCAGCCCTCCCTTATTCAGAGTATTTTTCCCCTTTATTCTTGCCTATGGCATATCTAATAAAATCATGAAGTTCCCTCTAGCTCTGCAGAAGAGTTTAACTGACCAATGATCCTGTACAGTTCCTTTCCACTTTCAAAAGCAATACTGAGAGAGAGTGAGAGCAGTATTTCCCTTACATAATAAGTGTTCTTGTTTCCATGCAGCAGTGTTTTCAATTCTACATCTTGAGAGGATGTGGATAATATGTGAGAACATCTGCTATGAAATACAGAAAATTAAATACAGCTTATTATTCTTCAGCATACTAAAGACCCTCTTAATCATTTCCAACTTACACTGTATTTACCAAATTCTGGTTTGAAATCTTACATTGTTTGACAACCTAATCATGTATGTATTTAAACACACACACACACACATATACACACCTCCATTCCACTTTCCAATTACCAAGTGCAAAATCATGTAAAAAAGACTCACAGCTAATACTGTGGCCCCATTTAGAGACTAGATCTTAAGTACAGAGTGTCTTAGTTAAAACCAATTTGTTTGTATATGCTGGTTTTCCAGAAAACCAGTAATGCCAGTGGTAATTTGCTGACTGTATTTTCACCTACCATAATATTTACACATATCATTTGTAACGGCTTTTATTGTTTAATCTCCACTGCATTTCAGTATTGGATACTACGGAATTACAGTTATTTAGCAGGCTGTAAATAATGGAGTTGGCATGTGCAATTGATATTTAAAATGCCTTACAACAACTGTAAAAGCCTCATTACAGACTAGCAAATCATTTCTAACAAGCAAGTTCAACTTACAAACACCAAAGCAAAACTGTAGTCTATGCTGCAAGCATGTTTGTTTTATTTAAGTGATACACATTTAATGCAGTGTGCAATGGACCATCCATACAAACTTTAAATAAGAAAGTGAAGTTCCAAAGTAATATGGCTATTGTGAAGCTTTTAAAAATAAAACTGAAATAATAAAAATAAAAAGAATTCTGAGTAACAACAGAAAGAATAGCTTACTTTCCCCTCCCCCTTTATAAGCTAGTGTCCAATTTCTTCTTTTCTGAACAGCTGTATTATCCAACTTAAGTTGCTCTGCTAATTTCAGTCCCACAAGGACTAACTTGGAAGGCAAAAAAGTACTAAAAAAGATCAATTTGCTGGGAAAGATCAAATGAGAAAACTGTGGGGACAGCACCAGGTCAGAGCATGAAGAACTAAGCAGACCTGTTCTTCATTAACTTAAGCTCTCTTGGGATGTCACACACTACCTGTCCATGGGCTTACTGAACTGCCTAACCCCCATCTCTGTACCATTCTTCTGGGCCCAAGTGAATCATATCCTGCTGCTGACAAGTTAGCAGGGGACTGCGGCTGCAACATGAAAGTACTTTTCTTTCTTGTCTAAATCAGGCAGATTTTTGAAAAGAGGACACAGCACTGACTCGTGACATGGCAAGATGAAATGAGAGGTCTGGGCTGGTCTTTGAGCTGCGTAGATAAAAGTAATCAAATAACACTCCTGGAATGCAAATTGGCATTCTTGACTGCAGCAATTGCACAACCATGAAACATCTCTGACAGCAAGCAAGATTAGGACAAAATGTTATGTAAAGCACTGAACTCAAAAACTCACTAGAAAATTCAACCCGTAACACCTACATTTTAATATAGCAGTAGTCATCTCTGCTTTTGTCTGGTTTTTTTACTTTGTTTACTGTAATCCCATACTCGTCTTTCCAAAATGCCTCAACAGTAAAAAGATTATGTGATTAAAAACATAGATCTGCTTTTTTTCCCCCTAAAATGCAACACAGTTTTATTTTTTACAAAATACAATACCAAACCAGGGTTTTTCAATTACGTCTGCAAGATGTGCGCTTAAGGAGCACTTTCAGAATTCCAAGTCTTAAAAGGAGTTTCAAAATTTGCTCATAACAAATTAGTTTATAATTTACACTTGTAATTTTCTGCATCTGGATCAGGTAAAGGTGAATCATTTGAAATATATAGTAAATTTTAAAATTCATGAGCTTTAGGAATTTAAACCAGAACATGCATAGAGCTAGATGGTTCATTAATATTGGGCTGCTTAAAATGAAACCACAGTGTATCAGACAGCTCAAATGCCCCATTAAATTTCAGATTAAAAAAATCCTGCAATTTTTAGAGGCAAGGAAAGTTCCATATACTTTTACAGGAACTTGGTATTCTTGTGCAGATCTGCTGATCAGGCTTATTAAATATTACTGTCTGAAATGAACTCTAATTAAACTGTGAACATTTGTACTCTGAAACTATGAAAAAAATGCCACCCCATTTTAAAATTCATCTAAGGAGATGGGTTATTATACAGAGAGCAAAAATAGAAGATAATGAAAAATAAAAGCCCCCTTACAGTAAAAAATATTTCAATGACAGCTATATACAGCTAACATACAGATTAAAAAAAGAAATATATAATATCCTGCTTTGATTTCATACTTAAAAATAGCTTCAAACCATTTTAACTGTCAGCTAGACACACACACAAAAAGACACTCATTGCCACTTTAATCCTGGGTACACCAGATTACTACATGATTTCTTTTGTGCATCAGTTTTACAACAGCTTGACTCTAGGGTAAATGGGAACCATCATAAATCGCATGCTGCTTTCAAACCCACTTTAATTTCTGTCAGCATTACTGTAACCACAGTCCTGGGCACATGCTGCTTTTTCCCCCTCCCCCTTTTTTTTTTCCTTGTTGCCTACATTTGACAGTTGCATCTCCTACACTCCAATTGTGGCTTTGATCACTGAAACAAGACATGTCATGTTAGGGAGAGAAGGGAAAAACACAAACCCTCCATCACAAAGTCCCTTCATTCACACAGACATACACTCTACCTATAGTTTGAGTGCTGTGTATATGTAGGTATGCAGGCATAAACATATACATATGTAAGTATACACGGATATATACACACACGTGTGTGTGTGTGTGCATATGTATGTGTATATTCAAGGCACACAAGACAAGTTTGTAACATCCCTGGAGTGCGGTGACAAAAGCTGACTGAAAGCAGAGAGGTAGTCATACAGTGAGTGGAAATATACTACTTCACTGAATATGGGCTGATCACTGTTCATCACTAACTAAGGTTGATCCACGTGTTAATGTGAATAGTTACCATTCTGCACGTTAAGTGCAGTCTTAAACGAGCTTGTCCTTCGCAGCTGCTAACCTATCCTCACATCACGACCCAGAAAAACGGACTTCAGTAAAATGAGGTCCTCGGTCATTTCGATTTTTAATTTTTAAATTAAAAGGTCGTGAAAGCGCAAACCCTGCTTTGCAAACCCCCTGCTGTAAAGGAGACGGGCGTTTGCACAGCACGTGAAATAAGAAGCAAAAACTTGTTCGAAGCTGGTTGGGGGGGGTCCCCCTTCCCTTTTACAGTCAGGGCATCGGCACAACTCTGTTCAGTTAGCAATCACTGATTGGAGAAGTGCAAACTGCAAGCACATGCATAACAAAGAGTTTCGGAGGGAAGGTGGATTTACACTCCTGTCTCCCTGCCGCAGACATTGTTTCACACGCAAACACACAACTCCTTCCAGGCTCTCAAAGATTACCTTTACATTGTGTGCAAACCTTAATCATTTCCTAGCAGAAGGTGGTGTCCAAAACAGATAGACCACCGTATGTCCGATTCAGCCACTCCACCTTCACTCTCCCTCCATCCATACTCACTTTTTTTACGCTAGCCCCTCATATTTAGTGAAGGCAAGGAGGCGGTAAAAAGCATGTGGTCATCCCATTTCAACCCCCCAAATTCAAAGTTTAGCACAGCTTCTTGGGCATTTTTCCCCTAATCCACGCAGCACAGAGCTGATTTATTTATTATCTTCCTCCTTTGCCCGGCTGCTTGCTTATTTGAAGACTGAAACACACCGATGGCGAGCAGGGCTGCTTGTGTTACTGCACAATTTATTAATCAAATCAAACCAAAGTAAAGGCTAGAATGAAAACGAAAGGCTGCTGGAAACTTCTTACCATCTCTGCATGCTGGTTGTCAAGTGCACCCCCTGTCTCTCGAACTCCTTTCAGCGGCAGTGCCTGCACCCTTCCTTTGCCTCTGGGCTCTCACCGCCTCACTCTCTCTCTTTTCCCCCCTCTCTTTCCCTCCCCCCCCCCCCCCCCCCCCCCCCCCGGTGATTTAAACTAAAACCAGAGATTTAAAAACCAAAAATTACTTTCCCTCCCTCAAAACAAACAAACAACCAAACAACAAAACCCACCAAAAACCCATCACCACCAAAACAAACAAAAAACCCCCGGCAGCAGCAGTCTCTCTCTCCCCCCCGCTCTCTCTCTGACTCTTTCAAAACTTCAGCCCCCGAAGTTCAGCTCAAGCAGCAGGGAGAAAGAAAGAGAAAGAGCTTTCAGCGGAGAGCTGGAAATGATGGGAGGAGGGACCCAGGTTCGGGTCAGAGCCTCCACAGGTTGGTTTGTTGTTGTCGGGATCTTTGGCTGGGGAAGGGGAGGCGGCGGGGGGCGGCTGCGAGCGGGTCCGAGAGGGTAGTGCTGCTTCCTCCTAACTCCGCGCTCTCGGGCGAGGACGGCAGGCAGGGAGGCAGAGGGAAAGGGTAAGAGCAGTCGGGGCGTTGAAAAACTAACTCCATCTGCCTCCTCCCTCGCCCGCAAACTTTCTATGCCGGGCGGGGGCCGCGGCAGAGGCCGTCCGCGCCCAGCTGTCAGAAACACCCAGCGGCCGCCGCCAACTTCGTGGCGAGGGCGGCTAGCGGGGGCTGCCGCCCCCTCTGCCCCCTTTCGCCTTCCCGCTTCTCCGCCCGCCTGCCCCTCGCAGCGGCTGCGGTCCCTCCCGCTGCTTCTCCTCTTCCTTATCGGCTCCAGGCGCTGCTGGAGCGAGCGAGCGAGAAGGCGGCAAGGCAAAAGCAAGCTGGAGGGAGGGTTGAGAGGGGGCAGAGAGACGGCGCAAAATGGAGCGTAGCCCAAAGGAGGGGGTAAGGAGCCGCAGGGGGAGCGGGGAGAGCGTTAGAAAGGAAACGAAAAGTTAGGCAGAGGAAAAGTTTTCGCTCGTGGTGCCGGTTTCCCGCTTCCCACCCATTGCTCCATCAGCTCTCGGGACTGTGCTGCGGCGGCGGCGGCTGCTGCTCGGTGTGGGATCTGAGGAAATTTTCTGTAAAAGGGTGGGATTTTTTTTTTTTTTTGGGGGGGGGGGGAGGGGAGGCGGGAGGAGGTGAGCCGTCACGGTTGTACGTTCGCAGGGAACAGACTAGAGTCACATCTGTGTGTGACACGGAGCCAAACCGAGCGTAACCCTGCCCCGGCGGCGCCGTGGAAGCGCAGCAGCCGCGCCGGCCCTGGCTCGGCACAGCGCAAGCACACAACGCCTGGCCCGCTCCCGCTGCCGCTCTCGCGGGGGGACGGGCGGGGCGGGCCCTCCGCGCCCTCCCGCGGCTGTAGGCGGGCCGGCCGGCGCGGCGCTGCGTGGGGCACCGCGTGGCGCGGTGTCTCCGCACTGTTGGCCGTCTGTGTCCGGTTTCCCCTCTGAAACCTTCCCTTACCGATTCGAAGCGCGGTTCTTCCACGCGTGCCCCGCTCGCGGCGCCGAGGGGGTGGCAGAGCCGACCTGCGTTGCACAGGATGCCTGGCCGGGGGAAGGTGGCAGGGGGCTGTCAGGCTTGACCTGCGGCACCGGCAGCCCAGTCCGTCCGGCTCCTGCCCTGCCCGAGAAGGCGCTGAGGGTCACAAGTGCGTTCAAAGCCGGCTCCCCTCCTCAGGCGCCGTATAAACACGAGGTTTATAAACGAGATTTGAACACGGCCGGACCGTTAAAAAGTGAACGTGAGGGGAACTTTCCAGGCACTGTGGAACAGAGACAGCACATTTTGCTCCCTTTTGGTGTAGCTGTACACTTTGATGACATAGCACTTAGAAAAATTGAGAGGAGATGAGAGGTAGCTGATTTGCACTCCTGATTTTTCCTGCATCTGCAATGGACTAAACCCATGGCAAACTCTTCCGGTAATGAACTGCATGTCCCCGTGAATTACCAACTTCCCAAGCTTGTTAATGATGCCTTAGGGTATCATCTTTGTTATTTGTGCGTTTCCTATGGCTGTCAGAAGAGGGAAGGATAAAGGATCTATATTTCTATATTATCTATATCTATGTAAAACTGATTTTCATAAAAATTAATTTAATATTTCTCAATGTTGTCTGTGTTTCTGTGGAAAATTCATTGTTTTCTGGTTATTCATCAGATATCTTCATTAGACATAATATGTATCAGCTTATGGACAGGATTTGCAGTGTCCACACTTCATCAGGATTAGTTTTGATCTTTGAGAGCATGTTTCAGGCTCTAGACAACGATTCAAGAGAATTTTGCATTTGTCAGGATTTGGGGTTTTTTTTCTACAAGTACCTTGACCAGTGAAGATTTTGAGTAATTTATTGTCATTCTAAAAAAAAAAAAAATCACAAGATTAATTAAGCCATGATTTTACGCATTTTCTGTCAAAGGGGAGAGATAAGAAAAACCTTGTTAATTATTTTAGAGTCACATTTTATCGTACATAAAAACGTATTTGCCCTTTTGAAACTGGGAAGGGCCAAGAAGTTGCCAAAAAATTATGTTCACACAGCCCCCTCGTGGTCAAAGCCTTCAGAGCCTCACATCCACCTCTGCTCACTTGAAGCAAGGAAGGGTCCTGCCAGCCTGTTGTAGATTAAAAATAAAGTGCTGTAACCTTGGCTCGCAAAAGGCATGGTCACCTGCTAGAGTGAAGATATGCCATGCCCATTACAAGGCTAATCTTTACTGTGCAGTTTCACAGAAGTGAATCAAAGGTTTTAAATGGTTACAGCTTTGTGAAATGAAAGGCTTATAGTAGGTAGACAGCCATTGACCTGAATTTGAAGCCAGCTTTCCTTACAACACTGGAAAAGTGTTTTTTTTTTTTTTTTAACGGGGGCTAGGCATTTAAAGGATGTATTTCTGTATGCACTAAACAAGTAGATTACAGTCATAGTTACTTATATCATACAATAAAAATTTCTAAGCTCTGATTTGTCATTTCAAAGACCCTGTAAGTATAGCACAATCATTAATAGATTCCAGATACTTTATTTTTAAAGAATCTTAAATGATTTTATATGGAAACTAATAATGCCACATGGAGCTACTCCTTTGTTATCTTGCTTGATATTTGATTCAGCATTTTTAAACCTCTCTCTTTTTTTTCTTCCACCTGTCAATAAGCCCATGGCTTTTGTATTGACAATATATTATAGCCTCTTGAAAGCTGATGAGGAGGTAAAATAGCTGGAGGCAAGTTGGCTGTTGGGAGTTCTGAGTCTTGGGTTGACAGTATGGGATTACAGGAGAAACATGGTGGAGTAAAACATTTCTGCTCAAAGGATCATCAGCAAAAAACTAACCGGTAGCATTTGAATATATAACACCATTAGACTTCAGACTGAACAAGCTCTAAGTGCTTATTTTCCAAAATTTCACATCTTTCAGAATCATGCTTTCAGTGACATATGCAATAGTGTTTTAAATTTCTATGGAGTTCTTGCCTTCAAATTTGTCTACTATGTGATATACTCTGAGATAAAATTAGCAAGATAGGATTGTTATTAAAATACAATACCATACACATGCACAGTGACTTTTGTTTCTTTATAGTGCTGTAGTGACTGTGAAATCAGCACGTCATTGATGTTGCAGGAAATGACAACATATCTTTACTTCTAGTTCAATGAACACTGAAAAGACAGCATACAGACTCATGATGTGCCACAGGACTGTCTTATGACTTCTTAAAATGTGTACTTATCTTAAATTTTGGATATCATATGTAAGGTTTCAGAGAGTAACAGCAAAACCTAAACTTTTCCTTGCCTTTTAGACTAATGATATTTGTTCATAAAGAAAGCAGCATCTAATAATTTCAGCTTTATGTCTGTAAATAGGAATATCTGTAAAGCAAGTACTTTCTCACTGTAGATTTCCTTCAAAACCAGCCATAACCACCATAAAGAATTAATTGTACTCTCTGGTTTGAGATTCATTAGTGTAACAAAGTTAGACAGTAAAATAATTTTATTCTGGTTTTTGTTTGTTTGTTTTATCTTCCAGATTGGAGCACCAAGATGTTGCAAGTTAGAGTCAGAGTAATAACTGCAACTCGAGAAGAATGGAAGCATAATTCATCTAAATTGTGTTGTCTCCAGAATGTGGTATTTCTCTGCTATCTTGATATTCCTTCTCACAGAAGGAATTTCTGGTTCACTTGTATCTTTTGCCTATTTTGCAAACCTGGTGATGCAGTCCAGAGGATGTGCCCAACAGACCAGAGGTGGGACATAATGCACCAGAGGCCTGAAAGGGGCTATAGCAAGATACCAAACTGAAATCCTCCATATTCTGATGGGTGGCAAGGTAAGAAAAAAACACTTCTAGAGAATGGTATAATTGAAATGTTAATGAAAAAACAGTTTACCAATAGAAAGAATGTCCAACAGAGAAATTATTCCCAGTCCTGAGTATGAAACCGTTGTAATCCACAATTTGTACAGGGGCAAAGAATCCAATCCAAAAGTAACCATCAAAATTTTAGACCAATACCATCATGAAGTCGTAATCAGGTTATTCATTTTATTTAGGAATATGGCTGTAGCATCCATATACATACTGAATGTTTGTATTTAGTTGTTATTCTAAGTATTACTTACAATAACTAGCATGACTTACAATAGATAGGCTCCTACTTCCTATTAGAGACTCCCTTTTTTTTTCTTTATAATTTTTCCTCTTTTTAGGCATTTTTATTTGAGTTTTTTGCTAGTTAGTCTATCAGATACTGAAATTTTGGGAGAACTTCAGCCATTGTCAAGAACTTAATGAGAAGAGAATATCTGAGCATTTGTTATAAAAAAGGGTCTAATGATTTCTATGGCAAACTATAATTTCCTGACAGAGTTTGAAGTTTGATCTGTTGTAGGCAGAGTATCAAAGATGCTGTTTCTAAAGAAGTTCACCTAAACTTAGCTATGAACCACCAGAACCTGAGACAAGAAGTGGAAAACTAGGGACCAACTGAAAACATTTTGTTTAAAGTCAGTTGCACAGGCTCACACAGGAGCTTAGGTACAGGGGTGGAATCTAAGTCTCCAGGGTGGAGTTTAACTGCTTCATCTGCTTTAATTGTAGTTCTGTCCTTCTGTCTCATTCATCAAACATCTTTAAACTTCAGCCTTAAATTAAGTAGGAGTATTAGGAAAGAAGCTTCATTCATTATACAAGGCAATCCTTTTTTTTTAGGGAATATTATCCATTCTGTGTACTTGATACAGACAGATCTTGCGGGGGTGTCCTGGTTTGAGAGCCCCAAAAATCCAATTCTCGAGTCCAAGCCCCCCTCCCACATCTCAACCCAGTGCGAGATGGGTTTTCCAGACACAAACATGAGACTCAATATGGGGGGAAAGGGAATTATATTACAATCACTGTATAAATAAATATTATAATACATTACACACATAATCTTAACTATCTCTGCTATGATAAACCAGTATTTACAATGGATCAATCTCTTCTCCCTCCAAATAAAAGTCCAGAAGGGAAAAGGAAAGATCCTTTCCACTCTCAGAGCAGCAGTCTCTCTAGGGCAGCAGTCTCTCTTCTTCCATGCAGCAGCTGTAGCTGGATCTCTTTCCATTACACGCGAGGGGGGTCTCCAAGCCCCTCTCGGCCCTTCGACTCCAAGCGAGGGTCTTTCTCTTCTGTGGCCTGCGTTCACTGGGACAAAGGTCGCTTCACCATGTCATACCACGAAGTGCAGGAGTCTTCGTGACAGTCCCTATCCTCAGGGGATTCAAGCTCCCTTGCAGAGCTCCCGTGCTCTGTCTCAGGCTGCTAGCTTAGCAGCAGCAGCAGGGGGGGGCCAAGGCCCTCCTCCGCATTCCATTTGGCCATCCTGGTCCAGCTCCGGGATGCCTTGAGCTTCTTAGCTCCTCTCTCCGGTGCTGTAGCACTCTAAGACTCCTCTCAAGTAGGAGTCCATCTGCCTCCTCCTAGGAGGGGTCTCAAAAGGGTTTTGGGGGATTTTGGTTTCAGTTCTTACCCCAAAACTAATAGAGATTAGTTCTCTCTCTCTCTCTCCTTGCAGGAGTTTTCTCTGCCTCTCTTGGCTGCATGCCATCTCTGCTGCTTGCTTCTTATCTGCTTGGCCTTCTGCCACTGACCTCCGGACGCTGCTGCTCTGCCGCTGCTCCTGCTCTGCCGCCGCTCCTGCTGCCCACTCACAGTAGAGAAAAACTTCCAGCTTCTCAGTCACAGACCTCAGTCCAGTTTAACATTGTTTCTGAGTTTCTATGACCCCAGCCAGGGCTGGGGGGCATGGCCCCCCAGAGGGTCTCTTGCCCCTTCTTCTCATGGCTTTTACAACATGGCCACTTCTTCTCCAACAACAACTACAACATCTAACCTTCTCTTCTGGTCTGGGGTGATATGTTTTAATTTTGCAGGAGCGCTAATTGGCTCAGCACCAAGAGAGACACCACCCCCTCACGGGTTTACCATTTTTTTTAACTCCAGGGGGAAATCTTTTTTTTCCCCCGCCACAGGGGGGAAAACAGTACATGATGACATTGAAGGGCTGAATTAATGTTGTGTAGACACTCATAACATTTCCTAACTTCTGAACATACAACTTTCTAACCCCTGCTAACAATTGACAAAATTCAGTATTAAGGTCATGAAACTATGCCAAATAATAATACCAATAGTTAGGTGTTCTGAGTCAAAAAGTATTTTTGTCGTTGAAGAAGTGAAATAAGAACAGCTAATTGTTTCCTTTGCCTCTTGCACTAAAATATTGCAGGTGATTCGAAGTCTTTCCATCACTTAAATGTCGCTAGGTCCTCCCAGTCATAATGGGTTTTTTTGGAGATGAAAAAAGGTTGTCGGCAGCATATCCATCTTTTTTTCTTTTTGTACCATATCCTCTGTACACAGTCTTTTCTAACACTCTTTTAGAGGTTTTTATCACACAGTTTGATTTATCCTAAACTTTCCCAAATGCATTAGCAGATGTTCTTAAAGACAAATGTACTTCCAGTACTTTTTGAACTCAGCTGAAAGAATATATATGAAAACCAATAGATATAGATGTTACTTTGTAGTTCTACAACAGTTTTTGTAAGGGACACTAGAAGGTTTTAAACAGGAGCAAAGAAACAAAACTGTTCAACCCACTTTAGAGATGGATGGAATATAGTGCAATAAGTTTCAGCAACTTGCTTAAAGTAGTAAAGGGAGAAAAATACATGTTTTCGATTTATTTGGAGTTTTATTGTCATTCTTTCTCCAATAAGAATACATATGTTTACATTTAAGAGCTCTCTAAATTGAAGTTTCTTCTTTCTCTGTTGTCACTTCCAATCTTTGTCCATCAAGACTGTTTTCTATAACTTAGTAATTGCTAGTCAGAGACCACACATAGTGTTCTATATGCATTCTGGAATACGTTTCAGCTTATCTCATGTAACACTTGAGGGTATTTTTCCCAAGTGAATCTCAATGTTTTTTAGTTCTCTTAGTGTTTTACCATTTGTTTTCTTTATTACTCCAGTCAAAAGTGATTCCCTTGGAGAGTTAGTTGTAAGCACAACTTTTTTCTTATCCAGTTTAACTGCTTTAGTCTTGAACTTTAATTGTTGATGGGATTTTACTTCTTTTATCGTGGTATCCTACAATGAGCTTTTAACTTGGTCTCATAAATTGGTTTTAACAAATAAAATGCCCCAGTCACAGCTAATAGTGATTGGTGGCTCAGTATCTTAAAAATGTCAAATGTAAATTGGCAGTGCAAGTCACAAAATCTTTCATGTCCAGGCTCGAGAGACTACTGCTAAGACTTCTCTACTTTTAGAAAAATTTTTTTTCTGCTATTCACACCTTGCTTAAATGGAGGCTTAAAATGGATGTGGCAACCTAACCTGAGTACAGTACAGAACATAAAAGCAGGCTTTGAATAATGTGGCATATAAAGATTACTCATGCATCACAACTTCTTTATTCCTTTTTATTTTTTAATAATTGCTTTAAAAAATAAAATACTAATTGACCACCTTGTCAAGAGAAAGAAAAGAAGGCTGAAGAATTGACAGCTTGATACTTGCCTTTCTCCAAAAGACCAGCTTTTGGATTTGGACCTCTCTTAGCTATGGATTCAACTATTCAACTACTGGCAGATACTTAATAGGTCTTGTTTGAGCTTGAGCTTGATTGTAAGCCTCACATCCAAAGATCTAGTTAGAATACCAGGTACTCTTGCTGCTCTTTAGTATAAAAACTTTGTTGAGGAGATCTACTAGATTTCCTGTATTGGTTCATTTTGGACAAGTAAATTGCAAAAAGAAGGTGTAGACTTTGCTACTGGCATTGCTACTTATACCTTAAGTCTGAGGACACAGGAGAAAATAGAAAATTAAAATATTGTTTCCAAAACCTGGTTTCCTTCTTAAAGTACTTTTTCATCCACTGGATCATAAGCCAAATACTGTTTGCAATTGATAATACTATCCAGATAGAACTCTGAATTTCCTTTCTGTTCGTTTGCCGCCCCACAAGTTTGATTTCACATCCAAAGGGTTGGTCTTTGACCTTTCACCAATCTCTCAAAGTTTGTGGCCCCACCAGTGTGTATGTGTATATATGTGTGTGTGTGTCTATACACGTATGTGTATATATATGTGTGTGTATATACACATATGTGTGTATATATATATGAAATTAATAAAATTAATTAATTAATCAAATTAATTTATTCCATGTGTGTATGTATGGAAGAGTAGAATAAGGGAAATAGTGAACAGTTGGCTAAATGGTTCTTTTTAAAACCTCAAAATGTTTTAGAGTCAATTCAAAATGTAAATGTGGATCTTTCAGAATTGGTAAATTCTAGTTTGTGAGTTTCAATTACACAGGGCAGGAGAGTCTTTTGGTATATTTGTTGACAAGGATAAAAAAACCCCTTTCTACTGTGAAAGTCCATTTAGACTTGTGTCATTCACCCTATAAGTACTATTAATGAATATCTCTGTTAAGGTATTAACAGAGGTATATACCTGAATATACCTAGAACTAGACATGAAGAGGACAGGACAATGCCTCTAATGAAGAATCAAAGGAAGTTACGATTTGAAGGACTGCAAGAAGCTCTTCTTTGTGAAATACTCTGACAGAAAGAGGGGCTGTTCATAGAATATGACATTGAATCTGTAGCAGTTGAGATTTTCTTTGTCAAATGCTGAACATTTTAATTTTACTCTATTTCTGATTTCTTGGTGTATCTGAAAGGTTTTCATATGCATGTATTCTCTGCCCTATGACTTTTGCAAAAACATACATTGTGTACATTCAAAAGCCATTTTATGTTTGATACACATAAATAAAAAAAGTTATTGATACTCTCTGTTTGGCTTTGTGATCTAGACAGCATGAATTTTAAATTTTAAACAGTTCTACAACCTGTCCCAATCGAAGATGGCAACATTGTTTCACAGATCACTCTGACGAGGTGTTTGCCTGACCTGTTACTGCCAATTAATGGGTATTGCACTGAGAGCAAACTAGATACCTTGCTACTAAAGAACTTCCACAAGCTGTGAGATAAGACTTATGACAACTGTTACAAAATCAGCAGTTATGTGGGATCTTCAGTTCAGTGACATGACTAGCAAATAAAATATTTAAATTTAAAATATGAGCTTTGCTATTCTGTAGTCTATAACTGAATAATCGCAGGAATAGCTGAATCTTCAAATAGCCTAGCAGATACAGCCTTATGGGTTTGATGGTGTGGAAAGTCCACAAATCCAGTCTTTATTGTCAGTGCCTCTCATAACATTGTTGCTATTCCCTGTTTCAGTCTTTAATAATAAAGGATAGCTCAGGCTTTCAACATGGTTTCTTCTTTTTTTTTTTTTCTTTGTCCCTAGAAGTTTAAAGAATGGTTGAAATACAGTCCAAGTCACATTTGTAAAAGGATACTGCCTCTAAACTCTTTTCTTAAAAGACAAAAAGTATTTCCTTGAAACTTCTTCAGCTTCTTTTGTGTTCGTATTTCTTTTACAAACCAGCCACGTGCACTCACACACAGGCATTTCTTAGTGCTTTGTAAGAGATGTTAATAGAATTGAAATAATTGCTTTAAAATTGAAGATAAAATAAATTCTATATCTGAAAGGAAATATGATCTTTAATTGAAGTGTTGCATTTATGCAGAGGAAAGACAGAAACATCTGGTTCTCCACGTATAGTTTTGGGAGGCATTTAGTCAGGAAATCTGCTATAGAAGCATACCAATGGATACATTTTTCCAGACACTAGAAGAAAATGCTATTCATCAGTAGTGCAACTAGCTCAGAGTCTCATTTTGTAGGAGAGGGGCATCAAAAGAAATACATAATGATCTACTTCTAGCTCTAATAATATTTCACTCTCTATTTGCCATATTCAAAACGATCTTACTCACCTCCAGCCTTCAAAATATTTTGTGGTATTACAATAAAGGCTAGACCAATAATGTAGGTTCTAAATTTATTTACTTATACCAGGAAAAGTAAATCTATCCATATAAAATAGCTGCATGTTACTGGTATCATACCTTTTAGATGAAAAGCCAGTATTGTGATGGTGAACAGGAGATACAAATCACCCAGCATCATCACTGCGTATGACAAGCATATGTTGCTTCATTTTGAACTGGATCTGTGCAGTCTGTATGACACCTTGAATTTATGGAATTGCAGAGTTTTGGATCTGGATCAAGTCTCAGGACTTCTAAGAGAAGATTAGTACATGTGCAACATCTCTATGAGATGTTGTTTTAGAATTTTCTAAAAAATCCCACTATACCCTCCATAAGTGGCCTTTATCAGCCTCCAGTACTTCAATGCCTTTAATGTTAGATTTTCCTAATAGCTAAAAAAAAATTTTTTTCCTATAAATAAACTGATTCCTACTTGTCCTGTCCTAGACAGATTTCACAGCAGACTTCTGAATACTGGAAGACCTTTCTCCTGTTCTTTTTAGACTTCCACTTCCCCCAAAGACCCAAGAATGCTTTTGCCTTCAAGCATTTCTCATGGGTTGTATTTCTGAAAATTATTAGCACTCTTAATGCTTTTTCCTGAGTACTACTCAACTTACCTTAAATGCCAGCAAGTTCACTAGTCTGATTTGCAAATAGTTCTCTAGCTTAAGCTTTATGTGATCCATAGATAATAGAGTAATTACCTAGTGTATTTGATGTACAATATTCTTGGTAATGCAGCTGAAAATGGCATTTGCCTTTTAATATCATACTGATCTAGTCAGCTTATGTTCCACTCTGGGACCCCTGGTGGCCTAGTGGTTAGCATGCAGGACTCTCACCTCTGCGACCCAGGTTCGAATCCAGCCAGTTCCCCGGGCAGATGGAGCCCGTTAGCCCTGTGAGGCCATCCATCTATGAGAAGGTCACTCTAAACAAACCTACATCCTGAGGACCTCACTGCGCTGTGTCTCACCTAAAAAATCCATTGCGCAGGCTGGAAAGGTAAAAGACCTTTCCCAAAATCTTCGTTCGCGAAGACTGGCCATTATGTTCCACTCTAACTGGATATCCCCATCTGTATTACTGTGATACACAATAATCCAAGATGCTTAGACTTTTTTTTTTTATTATTTTTACCTTACTCTGTGTTGTTCTTTTCCAGTAACTTTTAAACAAACCTTTCTTAGCTAATCTCAGTTTATCAAGACAACATAAAATATGCTTTACTCTGTCACCAAGGTTGTTACTAGAATTATGATCAACCTTATAATTGTCAAAATTCCTCTGTTCCATGCCATGTGTTTCAAGACACAGCTGAGCCATGACTGCTGATCAAAGATTATCAGCTCACTTACAGAAACAGTACAAATGTTATCAAATGGGACAGAAGCTAAACTAATAAGTGCTTTTACATGACTCTTGAAACCTATTGTAGATAGTTTGGTACTTTTGTGCAGCTTGTATCCTGAAAATCATATTAATTCAGGTTTAACTACAACCTTGCCACCAGAGTTATTGACAAACCTGTGAAGACTTCTGCATTCTTTTCTGAAAACTACCTTATAATACTTATATAGGATTATAATTTTTGAGGATGCTAAGGTCTCTTTGGCTTGACATAGAGCTATACATTCATTTAGTATTAGTAGAAACACTTAAATGTTAGTAAAAATCAAATTAGATTTCCCATAATGAAATATTCTCAAGCTTGAAAAATTTATTTAAAATTTCTTGGTATTTCATGCATGGCCTCCTTCTTTGTAAAATCACCCTAATGGCAACAGCTCTACATTTTCCTGCTGTGCATCTTCAGAGAGTCTGGGATGAAAGCTGTTATACAGATATGAACATATCTGTTTGGTCAAGTAAGCAAAAGCAGGGAATCAAATTGAAGTCTTTTGCACTGTCTTGCAGACCACTAACTACAGTGAAGATATGTGGCTGGCTGAGAAATAACACATGATAATTAAGTCATATCCAGACTGGGGACTTCTTAAATCATAGTATGCTCAAGAATCAATAATTTTAGGACTGAGGGCAGGATGATTGTTTTGTGTTCTTGTAAATCTTTCAAGATACTAATTGTGATTACAGTATGAAATTAGAGATCTATCCAGTGTGATATTCAGTAAATGCATTTCATATCACAGACAAAATTAGAAATTTGTGAAAATTACAGGACTGTCTGTTCGGAGTAGAAAAATACTTGTTTGCAGAAATGTGTTTATATAAGCAACAAGAATATAAGTCAAGCAGAATCAGACAGCTTTCAGGTAAAGGCTGCCCTACTATTCATGCGCTTGCAAAGCTTACATGTATAATAGAAGAAATTAATTTGTCTCACACAAACAGTACTAGGCATCTGAATTTGACTTTTAAAAATTGCTCAGGATGTATTGGTTATAGTATTTTTATTAGTTCAGAGCCATAAGAATAAATGCTTTCAAGCCATGCAGGGAACACAAACAGACTCTACACAAAGGGAGGCTTGGATCTGTAAAACAAACCTGTTAGGTAGATCAAGAGTATTAAATAAATTCACCTTACATTTTAGTGCAAAATACGGGCACCAGGGCATACAGGGAATGTGCATACTTCATCCCCATTTGATAATTTGTTGTAGTGTTCATGTGTCTTGTGAACTTCCCTCAATCATTTGTCATTAAAATCAGTTCTATTGGCAGTCATGTTTCCATGCTGAGAGCTAGGAAGGAAAATATTTATTATTAAAGAGATATACAGCTGCTACTACTGATCTTGAAAAGTTTATTTTTGACACTCCAGATTATGACTTTCTTTTCTCTTCTTTTTCCCACTTTTGGGTAAAAGCTTGGGTGTGTGCTTGAAAAAACAGGTCTCCAATGAGCGTAGAGAGTGCCCATTTGTTTTCTATTCTTTCTGCTGTTTAGGCTATGTAGTTTATTTGAGATAAACAGCAAGACTGAAAACAATATTATTGTTGTTGCTGTTGTTACTTTAGACAACTAGGTGTATTTTCTTTGATTTTCACAAACATAGGACTCTTTAGTGTAAGGCACCACAATCAAATGCAGACCATGTCAATATCTATACTTCAAAAGAAATTGCAGACATTTACTATGTATTTTAGCTATCTTATTTTTGGTGGTATATTAAAATAAATTCTGTCTTTGGTTTCCCTTAATAACATTGATAGAAGGTCAAAGAGTTGGAAATAGATAATATTCAAAATTTTGTTGAATGCATGCAGTGAACAGAAGTAACTACTTGCAGTTCTCTTAGAAGGAACTAATGACTATTTTTCAAACACTTTAGGGAAGTTCATGTTGATATTGTCTAATAATGCAGTTTACATTATTCTTAGTAGATCAACCGCAAAAACTAGTTGATCAACAATCAAAATTATACAAAAAGTACATTGATGTTTAATTATAAGCAAACTGTTTAAAGAACACCTGTGAACATGAATCATTCAACTATCAATAGTTAGTGACACTGCTGCACTTCTAGACGATTTGTATGACTCAGCACTTAGTTTCATCCTACTGCAGAATTTCTTTGGTGAGTATGTGAAATTGCTCAGAATTGCTTGTCCCAATGTATTTTGCCTTCAATACGGATCTAATGCTTCCAAGTGACTTATTTAACTATGTACTTTCTTTCCTTGATCTAGTTTTGTGATTTTCTCATGTTTTCTTTGGCTTCTGCTTCTCCAGTCACCGTAGATGGCTGTATTCTCAAACTCCCTCCACTTCTGCTATATTGAGGTATAATCTCCAAAGACTAATAACACTGAGTACAATTTCTCTTTTAACCCTCACGCCACATATCTTTCACTCTCTCCCCTTCTATCCGGAAATACAATTTCTTCCCTGAATTAAAAATAAGGAAGATGGAGTATTTAGATGAAAGAAAATTGACATGGAAATATATAAATTACTACACTTTTTTTGCAAATAAAATAGTTTATATAACATGTGACATTAGCAAATATACTTCTCACTTTGGAGTGCCTTTTATTAGTAGCAAGCATGTATTCTGAATCAAAGATGCTATCAATGTCTGTTATAAATATCAACAAAAGTACTTCTCGAGATTACACTTATTTTAACATATTAAAAAATGCTTTATTCACAACTAGAGGTACATACCAAATCTGCAAATATTAGAAGCAGTTACTCTAGAGGAGGAATGTCTCAAGGGTCACCCCCACAGATTCTTGAGAAAGTTGGGTTCAATTTTTATTTCCTTCTTATTCTTTTTGCATGACCTAAGCCAATTTACGGTCTCTTTGTAGTTCAGTTCCTCTGGTATAAAATGGGTATTACAAGAAGTTTCCAACTTACAGGAGTAGAGAGATGTACACTCAGCTAAAATTTTGAGATTAAGACAGTGATCATTAAATTGGCTCACAGGTCACAGAGGCTAATAGTGAGTGAGGGAACACTAGACTGGTGACCTGTCACTAGTGGGGTTCCACAGGGCTCCATCCTACGCCCTGTGCTCTTCAGCAGCTTCGTAAATTACTTGGATGCAGGACTAGAAGAAATACTGAGCAAGTTTGCAGGTGAAACAAAACTGGGAGGAGCTGGTGACTCCCTCGAAGGCAGGGAGGCTCTGTAGAGAGACCTCAGCAAATCAGAGGACTGGGCAATCACCAACCATATGAAGGTCAACAATGGGAAAGTGCCAGATTCTGCAGCCAGGATGGGGCAACTCTGGATGTTCATACAGACTGAGGAATGAGATGCTGGAAAGCAGTGCCATGGAAAGGGACCTGGGGATCCTAGTCGATGGCAAGTTGAATATGAGTCAGCAGTGCCCTGGCAGCCAGGAGGGCCAACCGTGTCCTGGGGAGCATCAGGCACAGCATTGCCAGCTGGTTGAGGGAGGGGATTGTCCTGCTCTGCTCTGCACTAGTGCAGCCTCACCTTGAATATTGTGTGCAGTTTGGGACACTGCAATATAGGAAAGATGTTACACTGTTAGAGAGTGTCCAAAGGAGGGCAACAAAGATGGTGAAGGGCCTTGAGGGGAAGCAGTATGAGGAGTGGCTGAGGTCACTTGGTGTGCTCAGCCTGGAGGAGATTGAGGGGAGACCTAATTGCAGTCACAACTTCCTTGTGAGGGGAAGAGGAGGGGAAGGCACTGATCTCTTCTCTGTGCTGACCAGTGACAGAACCCAAGGGAATGGCCTGAAGTTGCGTCAGGGAAGGCTTAGGACGGGTATTAGAAAAAGGTTCTTCACCCAGAGGATGGGTTGGGCACTGGAACAGGCTTCCCGGGGAAGTGGCCACAGCACCAAGCCTGACAGAGTTCAAGAAGCATTTGGACAATGCTCTCAGGCACATAGTGTGATTCTTGGGAATGGTCCTGTGCAGGGCCAGGAGTTCACCTTGGTGATTCTTGTGGGTCCCTCCCAACTCAGTATATTCTGTGATTCTGTGAAATACATTCCACTGAATTTTGCAACTTTTAACAAAAAGAAAAATTTTTCATCTGTACAGGATATCAAGCTTTCTTGAGATTGTGGAATTCTGTGCAAATCTTACCAATTTCTGCTTCAAATACAAAGTGCATTTGTTACATCTCCTGTAGGGCAGGATAAATTTTTATACAGTTGTAGAAATATTCCAAAACACACCAGTGTACACTCTTCTGGTGTTAGGAAGAGCAGAATAGATGAGAGAGACACTGCTGATATACAATTGTGAGAAGAGTAAGGAAAAAGCTCACTGTGCAGAATCTATTTAACATCTTGTAGCAAAGGCAGATTAACGGAGATTAAGATGCAAGGCAAACTAATAATGTGTGTGAAGTTCTCTGTTAAATGAAAGGGAAAAAGTTGAACGTGTAGAACATAAAAAGAAGTATAAGAGCTTGCGGATGTAGTAAACAGCAATACATAACAGAGAAGGATGCTGAGTCTCTGTCACCTATTCCTGCTTTACTTTTTTGTCATTTTTCCAAGTAAAAAGTTGTATTTGGTCACTGCTCCTAGTATAGTAAATTAATCCTTTTTCACAATGCAATTTACATGTTTTCTTTCCTGATTTGAGGCATTCATCCAGCTGTCTTTCAGATTTTTTACAGTGGTTTTTTTACAGTATTTCTTATTTTTCACTGTGATCTCATTTGCCTACCCTCAAACACCTTTTTTTCATTTGCTTCCAAGCCAATCTTTGATGTTTTTACATTTCATTTTCACTCAGTTCTGTATGTTGAAGAAATATTTCCCTTAAGGTTTTAACACTACCAAAAATTATATTAAACACAACATAGCTACTAGGGAAAAGCAATCAAGTTGGATAACTAGCATGCACAATTCTATGAGTTGCATCATGTAGTAAAATAAAATGCTGTGGTAATGGTCATGACGTCTAAGATAGACTTCATTTTCTGTTTGGATGCTTTTCTTTCCTGCCTAAAAGAATGCTCAAAAAACCCCCATTAAAATGCAACGAGCAAATCATATGCCTTTCTAACATCTGGGGGCGAAAAAGGCTCCAGATCAATTTACTATCTACTCTAGGTCTATTTATTTTATATTACTTCAGAATATGACCAGCCATGAAAAGGCAATCAACATTTTGCAGCAACTGAAGGTTTCTAATAAAGCTTTTGCATAATTACTAGAACGACTTCCTTCCTTTATGGAAGTCAGTCATCCATACAGTACTCAGAGAAGGCACCAGCTACGTAGTGGACTGTACCGATTCACCAAGGTGGGTGAAACATTTAGATATAAAGGTGTTCAGCCTCAGGGAGGGGAACATCTGCAGGTTACAAGTGGTTAGAAAAAGTAAATCTGAAGCAAATAAAGTGACAAATCTAAAAGGGGATGAAGAAGAGAAAAGGGGCCCAGCAGGAAGATGGCAGCTATTGTCACATGGCAAGGATAGAGTCACAGAGAAGATATTGAGAGGTATTTAGTTAACTGCTGAGGGACTGATACTGATATGTTGGGGTCAGTTATAGGATCACTGATTGTGGAAAATATTCAAAGGAAAATACACATTTCACCATGTAATGCACAGTGTATCAGAGAAGAACAAGCTCATGCCAGCAGAAATCAAGAGTCAGAGAGTATTCAGCTTCAGAGGGAACACTAGATGATAGGTACAGAAGCCCATGGGATGTATTCTGTATTCTTTCGTACTACCTATGTAGGACATGAGTTGAAAGTACTCCTTATTTTATAACAGGTCATTCCATCTCTTCTGAAGTTGGAAAGTATGATGCTAATTGAAGAGATAATTTATTTACTAGAAACCTGTCAAATGTCAATGCAGCATTACAAGACACAAAGCTGCAAAGACATAAACTGTCAGGCTTTTACTACTCAAAGTAGTGCTGATTCTACTGTTCAGGAAGTAGATTCCTATGGACTACTCTGTCCTTGGCTGAAAGGCCTAGTCTTGATAAATCTCTGACCTCCTGGTTAATCTTTGTCTCCCCTTTCTTCCCCTGCCCCAAAAATACTGTATAAATTATACACCTGCAGGTTGATCAATCTCTAGTCAGAATAAGTGGTACATAAAATGGAATTAAGGGGTTTTCTTGGGTATTTACTCAAGGTTTTCAGGGAGTGGTGAAAAGTTCTGCCTATGAACATCTGTAGCTCTGTCCAACAGCTCAGTTACTCCATAGTTGCTGTGTCCTGCATATCTTTCCACACTTTCCAGCAATATTGCACTCATTTTTGATTCCAAAAGTGAAGGCATATCAATATGGAAGAGGAGATTCTTAATTTTTGCTGAGGAAAAGCAAGTTTAGTGAAAGTCTTACTAACCTGTCATGGGCAAAGTGATATTCAGGCACCTTATATGGGAGGAGGAGAAGACAAGGAAAACAAAGGTGATGACAGAAAAAGCATGTTTAGCAGAACTGTATGACTGACATAGGGCCAAGTGCAAAAAACATATAGTTGTGCTGAAGAAAAGGCCAGAGAGTAAAATGTCTTTAGTTCCTGTGGGAGTTTTATCTGTTTCCTCTTGATACTGGCTAAGAAAGGTGAATAAAGAAAGAGCAAGGCAATTGCTTTTGATGCCTTAGAGTCTTAAGGGTTTTTGATTTTTCTCATTTTTATAAGTAGTTATGTTGAAAATGTAGGTTTTAGAAGCAGTAGCATTTATTCCCTTACCCTTACCACAGTAGACACACATTCCCCAACCCTCTCACCCCAATTCCCCATATCAATTCTCATAAATTCCATTAGAATGTTTAGTCTCTCTCCAAGGTAGGCCCTCTTCTGTTTGAGAACATCTAATCCATAGCCTGAACCGCAGGGTACAGTCAAGAACTGGGTGACCATGTGCCCTTTGTGCTCCGAGGAAGATGAAGATGATGAAGTAAAAGTCCCCAGACCCAGTTCCCAAGAGGCAGGCTGGGGGTAGATCAGGGTAAAAGCCAGGGGGTGGAAAAACCTGGGATTGGACGGACAGTATTATAAATTGCAACACCTAAGACAGAGAAGGCACCCACGCATCTTGTAACCTCTGTGCCCAGGAGGCACTATTAAATCCTTTTTTTTACCTTACCTCCATACTAAGTTGCCTCGGAGTTTTTTTTTCCTCCTTGAGTTTTCTTTAGGCAACCCTTTCCAGAAGGAATGGAGAACAGGAAGGGGACATCTTTGGATGTAAGTACAAGACCATATAGCATAATAGCTCGCAGTGGAGAAGATATTTCTAGAGAAAAAAAAAAAAGAAAGAAACTCCTCAGAGATCCCAATGACAAAAATACCTTGGTTTTAGAAGCTTCTGTTTCTCACATCAAAAACTAACAAATGGTGTTAGTAACAGAGGCTCCTGAGTAAACTCAGACCCCCATTGAAAAGTATCTATACCACTCAGGGAGAAGTGTGCTTAAGTGTTTATAGCTTACATCCCAAGTTTCTCCTTTGCACTCTGCTGAGGCTTTTGCCAAATCCCTACATACATTAAAAATACTAACCACACTCTGTACTTGCTTGACAGGCTGTCTATCACTGGAGAATACAAGTTGAGCCTGGATACTAAGTTTTTCTAGCACATAAAACAGTCATATGCAAGGATGACCAATAGTCATTAAGCTATGGTACTACACAGAAGTTCCTCCATGTGATTTGAATTAATTGATTTATTAGTAGCAAAATAGCCAGGTGTGTCAAGCTAATTAAGACTATGATTGCTAATTGCCAACACTGGGGACAGTATGAGTGGTTTCAGAGGCAATAGATGCAGTCTGTTTGTAGCAGCTCTGTAAACTGCTAGATAGTTAAGACTGAGTTAAAAAATAAGGGGGAAGATGTTTCTGAGATGAAAGTGTAACTTATACTAGGCCCCATTCAGATGAAAGAAACCAGTCCTGTAAAGAACTTCTGCCACTCCTCAGCGGTCTAGTCTAGTGGTCTCCAAAGTGCTGTAGGCACAAGATAATCCACTGGTGTGCAGGAAAAAAATACATTTTGTACCATTACATAAAAGTAAAGTATTCAATTTGTCTTTATATCATCCTCTTGTATTTTCTATTTTTTTTAATATTTTATCATATATATATTAATGTAGTAGTACATGTATATAATTTATAAATTATATAAGGGTACATCATAAAAAAAGGTTGGAGTCCACTGGTCTAGTTTAAAAATTAGAATAACTTTTCATCAGGTTTCCAGTTTTCTGTGTATTTCACTCTCTGGTACTCTGGATGATGCCAGGTAGTTTGGCTGCCAGGTTTAGGTGTTTCAAAATGGCGATACAATGTGGTTGTTGGTGTTTGTAAAACTCAAGATGTAAACGTGACATTTATATGCATTTAAAATAATGCGTCATAAACCACACAATGCAACTCTAGGGCCAAATGGGCACAAATTATTGTTATTATCAGATTGGTTCACTAAATGCCATGGAGGAAGTACTGACTGAGAATGTATGATATAAATTTGGAAAATCTATTTTAATAAGTCCATATGACCATAGCTGTATTAAGCCTAAAAAAATCCAAATAGTATGAATATTGTAGAAGACTGAGGTTTTAAAAATTTAGATTTGGTAGATCAAAGAAATTAAAAAACCCACAACATACCTTTTCCATATCATATATATATATCAATAGCAACATTGTGATTTTTGAATAATCTCTTATTCTGCACCCATCTCACTTATGCAAAACACATGCATAATTATTTTATACTCAACATTGGGTTCCCCGTGCTTCTTTCTTTATCAAACACTACAAAGTTCTGGATGTTCCTTTTCTTGATGTCCCTTTCCTTTTTACTCACTAGTAAATAAACCAGAAATTTTTCTCCATTAAAACAAGATTCTTATCCCTTTTGGTTTGCCTGCCAAAACTGATAATCTCCTTGGATGCTGGCACATGTGCTTTAGAGTGAACCAGTTTCTAGAACTTATTCCATGTTGATAGTGACTCTCAGAAAAGGGATGTTATCTTCTGTTCTGTTTTCTCCATAGTTTGACTGAAGTTTTAGATAAATATTTTAATGTGGGATTTTTTTTCTTTACCATAGCTTAAATGGCAAAAGTGAAATGTCACGTTGTATTAAAGAAATTCTGATTAATAATAAATTCTAAAGAATAATGATACTGGCAGCATTGCTTACTCAAATGTAATTCAGTCACTATCACAAATCATTTTGTCTTGTCAGTTCTTGCCAGCATATATGGCAGGTTTGTGGGAGGAATGTTTATTACCCATTCTAGTTATATCTGTTTATTTGGTGTTTTTCTAATTCACTCATCTCAGTTCACTTAGCTGGTATTGGATCTTTTCTCTATGGTGCCACCCCCTCATTTAATTTTCTCAGTGGAAGAAATTCTCATCCTGAAGAAGCTACTACGATCAGAATTTCTACAGCAGGTTTTTTCTGATGCTTCATATTTTCTTTAACATTACATGGTTTTTGTAGTGAATTACATTAATTTACTTATAGAAATATTATTTTGTAAATAATAAACATTTCAAGAATTATTTCAGAGGTTACCGATATATAGCAATTCTGTGGAATTCTCTGCCTTACCTTCAGTCTGATCTTTATTTTCCTGAGCATATAGTGTTAGGCACGGTTTTTTCAGTGAGGTTCTTATGGGAATTTTAAGTGCATTATTTCACTAAGAAAAATAAGTGAAATTTATTATCTATCTGTATAACCTTTCTATCTCAAACCATTAGTTTTCATCTAATTTTTTGATCTTGTTTTGATAGTTTGCTGTCAAAGAATTTGTGTAGTCTTCCCTGAGATCTCCGCCATATGTCATTAAGGTCATGTTTCTGCTCTGCCACACTGGTTGTCAGAGATGCCGCCTTGTCTTCCTTTTCCTACTATTTGACACATCTCTGGCATTTATTTCTAGTGCTGTTTTATAAAATGTTTGAAATTAGATTAACTAGATATCCTTTTTAAGTTACTTTAATTTTAATTCCTCCATTGATATTATGCATTAGTTTTTACCCCCTTCAGTACTGAAAATAAAAGAAATATAAATGTTGCTTTCTGACCTCATGTCAAGAGCTTGTGGGTTTCTTTTTACTTGTTACTTTAGAAATACTTCAGTTAGCTCTTTAGAATTTTTGTTTCCATTAGGGATGCACTGGTGGTAATATCCTTGCTTTGTAGCTTAGAAATATTCATAGATTGTGGCCTGAACTGTCTGCTGTTAAGCTGAGAGAGTGTTGTATGCTTTAGGAGCTGTATAGGTAATGATGTTCCCAAATCTTCGTTCGTGAAGCCTAGCCATGAGGTAATGATGTGGACACCTTTGACTTATACCACTATATAAGCTCCAGCTTGTGCAAATTGGTGAAAGCAGCATTCTTACTAGTACTTTGGTTTACTAGTACTTTGGTTTCTCACACAAAATTGTGTATAGTTGTATAGGCAACACTTTGTTTTACTGTTCTTGCAAGAATACATTTTGATTGCAAAACAATACTGCAATACAGAACATCCACTTTCTAGGTCTGTTGTCTGTGTGCCTGCAGTTCACCTCCTGAGGTCTTAGACTGCTGACCTGTGGCCTGACAGCTCAAATTTATTTGAAGCTTTTATATCTCTCTCTCTCTCTTTGAGCTGCTACACTCCTCCAAGATAGAACTGAGTGTTGTCTATGAAGGGATAACATGTTATCACATACTTCAGGTTTTAGATCAGAGCTCAAACCTCAGTGGATCTCTTGGCTCAAGCTGATTAACTGATCTCTGTGATTACACCTGCAAAATGTCTTGGCAGACCCATCTGAAAGGTGTTATTTAAGTATAATGTGCATTGTATATACAAATTAATTGATTCAGAGTTGTTTTTCTGTAGGAACAAATATATTGGTTTTTAATTGTTATATTTAATGGAATGGAGTAAAATATTGTTCTATTTGATCTCTGTCCCCTGGCAGGCTTTCTTTTTTTCTTTCTTCCCAAGTGTGACAGTTTCCTCTTTAGATTTTTAATTATGTCTCCAAGGACCTTCTACATTAGCAATGGTGGTGGCCGTTTACCATTTTGAGAGCTAATCCAGCTAGATACTCGCAGGCTATAGCAAGTTCTACGAAGATGATTGTTGTATATTTTTAAACTCCTATAGAGTTTGGGGTTTTATTTGAATAATGTAATTGCTGAAATGGCCAAACCATTCTTCTATCTGGCTATAGAAGAAACTGCCGCACTTATGATTGTTTTATCATGGTCTATTCAGGTCATGGATCTGAGCTGAACATGAAAATTCAGACCTGTTATTTCACAAAAAACCTGCTAATGGCGTTGTCTTTGTGAGGTGATCTGATCACATCCTTCCATTTTTTCAACCTCTGCAATAGTACCTGAATAGCTCTTAAAATTAGACACTTTAGATTTTTCCTGCTCTTCAGGATTATTATAAAGAATGCTGTTTTAACTACACTGTATCTTCTTGCTTTCCATTCATTCTAACACTGCTTTTTATTGCATCTCTCTACATCTTTCCATGCTACATGCTGAGAAAAAAACCCAACAGGTTATGCATCTTCCTTTTCACTTAAAAATGCTTCCCAAAAACCTATTTCCCCCTGAAGTCCAGACAGAAGAAGAGTCAGACATTCCTCAGGCTGCCACACAGCATATTTGTAAGAGGATTATAGGAGCAGTAGTGTTTGTTGTGCAACATTAAAAAAATCAGAATTAAATATAGAATCTAGTAAGATAGCCTTAAGAACCTACGAGTAACCCTATTATCTCATTATCAAAATACAGCCTTAATTTCTTGTGTTCTGAGTTCCTCTTACTTCCCTGTCATAATCAGAACATCAGGTCTAAAGCAGGGTAATTTTTAAGGAATTTCAGGCTGGTACTGCCTTTTCAAGGTTGGGATGAAAAAGCATACTGTGCACATGTAAAAACACAGGGACTTAGTAGAGGTGCTTTTATTTGTAAGTCACATCTGGAATGCTAAGCCCTTTTTTTTACAAAAAAAAAAGGTTCAGTCTGAGCAAACTGTGAAAACAAGGGTAGTCCTACCCAAAGCAGTTACTATGCCCATATAGTTGTGGTGTAAGAGAAGACCCCCCTCTTCTGGCATGAGCTGGAGTAGCTCTCACCAGAAGATCATAAAATATGTTCAAAACCATGTTTCGATCACAAAGAGGAATACAATTAGGATTAATATCTGTATTAAAAAATCTCTTCCTCCATCATGTCCTCTGAAGTTTTCTCATTTCACACTTGCAGACAAACTTAGTCTTCCATCCCAGCTCTCTGAATGCCTAGCGAAAGTGTTCTGGCTTCTTTACTGGCAATTGAACACACAGTGTGTCATGGTCAGATTCTTTTTGCATATTTGTTTTCTGGTTCAGGACAAAACATCTGAAGAACTCTCTATTCCAAGCAGAGTGGACTAAGCGCTCACATTAAAAACATGCCCTTCAGTCTTGATGACTGTAGAAGGAAAAGCCTTTTGACAGACAAATTGTCTTTGTTCAGGCAATATTATTTGGTGCATTCTTCCCTGAAGGTGATCAGCAATTTCAGCTGGTGAGAAAAGACTGTTGCTACAGATGTTCTAAAATCCTTCTTTATCCAGCATTTCAATTGTTCCTGTAAATGCAAGGTTTTCTCTACGATAAATGTGGCAGTGAGAATTCTTTCCCAATCAGACTTCAAAACAGAAAACCATATGTGTATTTATCATTATCTCTTTTGCTGCCAGAAATAAAGAAGCGGCATTTATAATGTTTCCTTTTGTTTGTTTTTAAATTTTGTATTACCTTCCATTTTTACCAGCCTTTACAGTTCATGACTTAAGGGTAGGTAGATGGAATTCTTCTCTATTAGATCATATATTTCACTCTTTGTAAATGCAGGATAGACTAGCTTTCTCTACACCCTAACAGCTGAGAAAAAAACCAAAGCAGTGAGAGACATTCACATTCCTTCTGTAGTGCTGGATGAGCAGCTGTTTTACTTTAGTTTTAAAAACTGAAGTCATAGATGGAGAGAAATACAATGCTGCTTAGTGTAATTTATCTTTAAGGTAGAATATTCCCTCCCTGCAAAATGTGAGGAGTTTTAAAGACCAACAGTGTATAGCCGTGTCATTTCTACACAGTAATACACAAAATAGTATATTTCTTTCCAACACACAGACAAGGTATAAACTCAAGCATTGTTACTCAAGTAAGTGCTGGAAATAGAATGGCAGCCATTTTGATAGATACTGAACTAGCAGGGCAATTTATCTTAGGAAAAATAGCTCTTAGTTTTCAGTATTTGTCTTCTGTATGTCAGAAAATTCAGATAATTTTAATATATTTTATACTTTTTAGTTCCAGATTACTATGTCAAACCTAAATAATATGAAATTACTATTTTCATATATATCCTTCATACCCAGATATTAACTAATCTTTGTTTGACTTCTGTGTGAAATCTGAAGTATGGAAAAATATCATAAACATCATCTTTGTGACACTTCCCTAGATTTTTATCATGACTTGCTCAGATGTGCAGTACAGTTTTGCTTTTTAAATTTGTTTAATTGGAGCAGTTTTCAACCACTACTACAAAAAAGGAATTTGCCTTGGAGTTGCTATAATAATGGGTAAGAAGAGAGTTTCCTTTTCTTTTGAATACTTTTGCATTTTGTTGAATTTATTCACTTTCTCCCAAAATAAACTCTGTTTACGAACAACCCAGAAAGATAAGATCAAACTTTGAGAATAAATGGCTCGCACATCAACCAGTCTCTCTCTGAAGTCTTCAATTGGGAATGTATAACTGTTGCTTTCAAACTGTAGTAAAATTAAGACAGTCCTAATTGTGTGTAGGGGGTGTGGAACAGTAAACTAGAAAAGAAATGAGCTATGTATTTCTAATTATTTCAAAGCATGCTTTAGTTGAGAAGAATTTCTGCCCTGGGGAAGCCCAGGAAGGTCAGACTTACAGTATAGAGTCTAGCAAAGTTGATTATACTGAATTAATTATGGTTCTGTCAGAAAACGAAACTGTGAAGAAAGAACTTCAATCAGCAAATGTCTTAAAAGTGAATAACTGTTAAAAACAGTAAATTTGTAAATTTTTTTATCTACAGTTTATTCATCTTTATCTTCTTTAGTGTTTATATGAAGAACATTCTACCTGTAATATTTCACTAACAGTTTCTCAAACCTTTTTAAAGCCATTGAAAATGTATATAATGACATTCTACTTGCTTATCTAATGTTAGGTCAGTTCTCCATTTCTCAGTGTAATGTCATGGTGGAAGGTTTTTGTGAACAATTTTCAGCAGGTGGGTTACAGAGGAAGAGAAGGGTTTTATCTCCTACAAGAGTGAGGCTAAGCCTATTGCTCTGTTGCTAAACAGAGTTTTAAAAGGTTTGGAATCTATATTGCATTTTACTGGTAACTTCAAGAGGCCTTAAAGCAGCTATTTTACAGCTAAGTTTTGAAGGTCTTACGGCATGTGTTTTCCAAGGATTTCGATGGTTGTTCAGCACCAAATTGCTTCAAGTAGGGTCATCCTGGGGCACATGGCACAGGATTATATCTAGATGGTTGTTGAATGTCTCCAGGGAGGAGATTTCACAGCCTCTCTGGGTAATCTGTTCCAGTGCACAGTTACTCACACAGTAAGGAAGTTCTTCCTCATATTCAGGTGAAACTTCCTGTGCCTCAGTGTCTGCTTGTTGCCTCTTGTCCTATTGCTCAGCACCAGGAGGATCCCAGCTCCATCCTCTTGCCACCCTCCCTTCAGGTACTTGTTCACATTGATAAGGCCCCCTCTCAGATGTCTCTTCTCAAGGCTGAACAGGTCCAGCTCCCTCCGCCTTTCCTTGTAAGAGACATGCTCCAGTCCCCTAATCATCTTTGTGACCCTCCGTTGGACCTGCTTGTCATGGCCCAGTCCAGAAGCTTCAGGCTTTACTGAGTGCTACACTTTAATTTTGACCCTTAATAGTTCCCACACAAAACTTTTGCAGAGTCTTAGTTCTTTGATACCTTGCATTAACATCTGGAGAAAAAGCAACACACTTTGCTCTAAGAGATTTCTTTTAATTTAGTGAGAAAATAGGCACTTGAGCAAAAAGGATTTACTGGAGTAACATATAACAAAGGAAAATATTACACAAAAGCATTACACAAAAGCAGGCAACTAGGAACAAAGACTTTCCTGCCTCCCTCCAAGCATTCTGAGCTCTGCTTCTACACCTATTACCAGCTAGCGGGCATTGTTGTGGAGTAGGGAACCTTCCTTGCACTTAGCAAACATTAACCCACAACTTAAGTGAAATACCACAACTTAAGTGAAAGACCCTTCAATTGGTTTTAAGTTGGCCACAAGAGGAAGAAAAGAGTAAAGGAAGAAAAGAGATAAGAAGGAGTAAAGCAAGAAAGAGAGAAATAGTCACAGCCGAGAGGTCACATGGTGGCTGGTCCAGAGACAGAAGGCCAAACTGAGATGGAGCCTATGTAAAAATAATAAAATAATAATGGCCCATCTTCGCGAACGAAGATTTGGGGAAAGGTCTTTTACCTTTCCAGCCTGCGCAATGGATTTTTTAGGTGAGACACAGCCTGCGCTGAACTGAGCCCACCCTTTAATCCTAAGGTTCATCTGCCGGGGCCAAGCAAGCTTGGACAATGGCAGTGAGGTCCTCAGGACGTAGGTTTGTTTAGAGTATCCTTCTCATAGATGGATGGCCTCACAGGGCTAACGGGTTCCATCTGCCCGGGAGGGACTGGGAATCGAACCCGTGGTCGCAGCAGTGAAAGTCCTGCACGCTAACCACTAGGCCACCAGAGGTCCTATGTGTGCCTCTGTTATAGACTTCGGCTACTGTGGCCATGCCCTCTAGGCAGGACATCTGGGTCATTTACCACTCAGTGCCCTCCTAGCTGAAGTGAGGGGTGCCATAGCCAGTCAGAGGCTCCAGAAGGCATGGTGTGGGCAAGCTACCAGGTGGGCCCTGTTGATTGACAGGTGCGTTCCATGTGGAAGGCCCCCGTGCCATGTGCCTTCTGATCATGGAGGCCATGTTTCTGCAGGCCTAGGCCTAGACCTTCCCTCCCAGGCCCCCTCCCCCCCCGGCAAGATGGTTGATTCGACCCATCAATCAGTGTGATACAAATCCGGTCTCTGACACTGCTCTGGGAGCTCCATGTCTCTCTTGTACTGAGGAGCCCAAAACCAGACACAGAGCTACAGATGTGGCCTCACCAGGACTGAACAGAGGGGCAGGATCACATCGGGTGACCTGCTGGCAGTGCTTTTCCTAAGGCACCTCAGGATACCGTGGGCCTTCTTGGCCACTGCTGGCTCATGGAGAGCTTGTTGTCCACCAGGACCCCCAGGTCCTTTTCCAAAGAGCTGCTTTCCAGGAGGTCAGTCCCCAGCCTGTACTGGTGATTTGGGTCATTCTATCCCAGGTGCAGGACCCTGCATTTGCCTTTGTTGGATTGTTCCCCTCTACCCATCTCTCCAACCTGTCGAGGTCCTTCTGAAGGGCTGCACAGCCCTCTGGGGTATCAGCCACTCCCCCCAGCTGTGTGTCATTAGTGAACATCTGCCCCTTCATCCAAGTCACTGATGGAGAAGTTAAATAATACTGGGACCAGTATTGACTCTTGGGGAACACCACTAGTGACAGGCCTCCAGCTAGACCCTGTGCCACTGATTATGACCCTCTGGGATCTGCTGCTCAGCCAGTTCTCAATCCACCTGACTGTCCACTCATCCAGGCCACACTTCCTGAGTTTGCCTATGAGGATGTTGTGAGAGATGGGGTTGATGAGAGAGTGGGTCGGCTCGGTTTGTTAGAGCATGGTGCTAATAATGCCAAGGTCTACTCAATCCGCATACAGGCCATTCACTTAAGAGTTGGACTTGATGATCTTTGTGGGTTCCTTCCAATTCAGAATATTCTGTGAATATCTGTGAAGGCCTTGGTGAAGTCGAGGTTGACTGTATCTACTGCTTTCCCCTCATCCATCCAGGTAGTTGTTTCATCAGGCAATCAGGTTGGTCAAGCATGATTTCTCTTTGGTGAATCCACGCTGACTACTCTTGATGTCCTTCTTGTCATCCATGTGGATAGGGATGGCCTATAGAATGAGGTGCTCCATCACCATTCCAGGGATTGAAGTGAGGCTGATTGGCTGGTAGTTCCCTGGGTGCTCCTTCTTGCCTTTCTTGAAGACCAGGATAACATTTGCTTTCTTCCAGTCCTCAGGAACCTTTCCTGATCACTATGACCTTTCAAAGATGACCATGAGCAGCCCAGCTGTGGTGTCCATAAGCTCTCTCAGTACTCATGGATGGATCCCACCAGGGCCCATGGACTTGTGAATGTCAGGTTTGCCTAGGCTTTCTCTAACCCAATCCTCCTTGACCAATGGGAAGTCTTCCTTCTAACATTCCTTTAACCTGGCTTCCTGGGTCAGAGATTCCTGAGGGCTGGGCTGGTCAGTGAACATAGATGCAAAGATGACATTCAGTAACTCTGCCTTATATGAGTCCTCTGTTACTAGAGTTCCCCCTCCATTTAGCAACAGGTCCACATTATACTTAGTTTTCCTTTTGTTACTGATGTATTTGAAGAAGCCCTTTTTGTTGTCCTTGACATCCTTGGCCAGATTTAATTTCGAATGGGTCTTGGCCTTGTCTCATGGCAACTTCCTCTGACAACCTCTCTATATTCATTCCAAGCCGCTTGAACCTGCTTCCATGTCCTGTGTATTTCCTGATTCTGCCTGGATAATTACAGGAGTTCTTTATTCATCCATGAGGGTCTCTTGCCTCCTTTGCCCAGTTTCTTGCCCATTGGGTTGCATGATCCTTGAGCCTGGAGGAAGTGATTCTTGAACATCAACCATCTTGAACCCCTCTTCCCTGCAGGACCTGTTCCCATGGGATTCTTCCAAGAAGATCCCTAATGAGCCTAAAGTTAGCTCTCCTGAAGTCCATGGTTGTAATCCTAGTCACTGTCCTGATTTCTCCTCTCCCAATTCTGAACTCCACAGTCCCATGGTGGTTACAGCGAAGGCTGCCCTTAACCTTCACATCTTGAGCAAGGACTTCCTTGATTATTAGTAGGAGGTCAAGCAGCACACCACTCCTTGTGGGATCCTCCACCACCTGTGTCAGAAAGTTCTGTACAAAGGGAGAATTCAAATATGATGGAGCCAGGCTCTTCCCAGTAGTGCACAGAGACAGGACCACAGCAATGGGCACAAAATAAAAATGCAGGAGGTTCCCTCTGAGCATAAGGAAACACTTTCCTGCTGTGAGGGTGATAGAACACTGGCACAGATTTCCCAGGGAAGCTGTAGAACCTCCCTCATTGGAGATTCAGATTCATATTCATCAGATTCATATTCAACAACCATCTGCATCCTCTGGGCCTGTGAGGGACACCACTTGTCACTGATGTCCATCTGGACATTGAGCTGTTGACCACTGCTCTTTGGATGCAATCATCCAGCCAATTCCCTTTCCATCAAACAGTCTATCCACCAAATCCATCTTTCTTCAATTTAGAGAGCTATTGTGGGGACCTTTGTCAAAGGCCATACATAAGTCCAGCCTGATGACATCCCTAGCCCTTTCCTTATCCACTAATGAAGGCCATCAGAGAAGTCCACTAGGTTGGTCAGGCAAGATTTTCCCTTGATGGGGTGTGCAGGTTGTCTTCCTGTGCCTTCCATGTGCCTTAGCACAGCTTCTCAGAGAATCTGTTCTGTGATGTTCCAAGGCACAGAGGGGAGGCTGATGGTTCAGTAGTTTCCAGGGTCCTTCTTTCTACCCTTTAAAAAATGGATTCAATATTTCTTCCTTTCCAGTCAACTGGGATTTCCCTTGACTGCCATGACTTTTTGAGTATCATGAAAAGTGCCTTAGCAACTACATAAGCCAACTTCACTTCCTCAGGACTCTGGGATGCATCTCTTCAGGTCCCATAGAATTATGTATGATCAGGTTCCTCAGATGGTCAAAAACCTGACCTTCTTTTACAGTGGGAAGCACTTTGCTTCCCCAGTCCCTGGTGTGAGGTCTGTCCACTCCAGAGGTATGTGGAGAGAGGTTGCCATTAAAGACTAAGGCAAAGAAGTTGTTAAGTACCTCAGCCTTCTCTTCATCTGTTACCAGTGTCTTGACCTTCCCTTTCTGGTTAACATACCTCTAGAAGCCCTTTTTTGTGATTCTCTTGCCAAGCCAAACTCCAGCTTTGCCTTGGTCTTCCTCATCCCATCCCTACACAACTGGGCAGCTTCACCGTGCTCTTCCCATAATACCTGATCCTGCTTCACTGCCTCTGCATTTCCTTATTGCCCTTTAGTTTGACCAGCAGTTCCTTACTCAGCCATGCTATCTCTTGACTTTTTTGCCTGAATTCTTGCTCCTGGGGATTGCTAGCTCTTGTGCTCTATAGAAGACTTCCTTAAAGATCTGCCAGCTCTGTTCCTGGCAGTCCCTGAGGGCAGTTTCCCAGAAGGTCCCATTGACTGTGTCCTTGAACAACTGGAAATTTGCTTTCCTAAAGTTCCTGAGGGTCCTAACTTCACACTTCTCCTGACCTATATCCCTCAGGACTGCAGACCCATCACTGCTGCCCAGGCTGCCTTCCTGATATCCCTGACAAGCTCACTTGTGTTAGTGACTCTCAGGTCCAGCGTTGCACCTCCTCTGGTAGGGCTATCTCTTTCCTGGTTTAAGCAGTTATCCTCAATGCTTTCCAGGAGTCTCCTGGATTGCCTACAGCTTGCTGTGCTAGCAGGTGTGTGGATGGTTGAAGTCCCCCCAGCAGGACAAGAGCCTGCAAGCATGATCCCTCCTGTATCTGGGACAAGTGTAGTGTTATTCCAGCAATAAAAATAATAAGACATAGAAATTAATGTTTACATTTAAAGTCATAGGCTTAGTTTATTAGGCCATATTTCCATATCTACCATAATATTCTGATACTGGTCCCATACTGGAACCAGTTCTATTTAATATCTTTGTGGTAACAGTTTTAAATAAAAGAGGGCCAAATTAGACTAGCTTTAAGGAAGGAATTTTTTACAGTGAGGGTGGTAAAACGGTGGCACAGGTTGCTCAGAGAGGTGGTGGATGCTGCATCCCTGGAAATATTCACAGTCAGGTGGATGGGGCTCTGAGCAACCTGATCTAGTTGATGATGTCCCTGCTGATTGCAGGGGATTGGACTAGATGGCCTTTAAAGGTCCCTTGCAGCATAAACTATTCTGTGATTTTTAGTCCCAGTGTGCCATATTTTTCCTATGATTTCAGGGTGCATGAACTGGTTAATTCTGCAGAATAGAAAATTTGAGACTAACTTTCTTGTAATAGCATTAAATTCTTTAATAAACATATGAATAAGGAATATTTCTTCTTTTTGATAATAAGAATCATGCTTATGAGTATTGAAAATTTAGTGTTGCTTAATGGGGTGAAGAATAAGGAGCATGAAAGTTAGGATAGTTGAGGTCAAAAAAAAAGAAAAGAAAACAAACAGAAATATTTTCACTATTGTCAGGAATAGTAGAACTATATACAGCTAGGCATGTCAGAAAGTGGAACTTGAGAGTATCTTGATTGGTTTTTTTAAAGCTTATATAATGCAGAATGGTATTTTCTGTTACCTCAGATGCTTTTTCTTATTTATTTTTTTTTAATTATCTTGGTTTTGAGAATAAGACCACGAAAAATTGCACTGGATGCTAAAAAAGATTTCTAATAATTCTTTTTGTCATCAACACTGTGAATTGATGACTTAATAATCAACAGGAAACTGGCCTTTGTTTTGGAGTCATGGCTTTACCATCCTGAGGGGGAGCTCTCAAGGAGACTCCATTCAAGAGAGGCTCTGTTATGCCTTTATGGAACTTGTAAAGAAGGAATTGGGTGCTGATGGAGAGCAGAACTGGAAAGAAAGAACAGGTCAGAAGAGTGACTGGGGTTGGATAACTGGAAATAGAAGGGGATGATGCCAGGACTGGAGGAGGAGTCCTCTATACTGCTTCTTCACCCTGTTCCCACTTCTGTCTTATCAGAAAGAGAGATTACATCGACAATAACCTGCTTAAGAGCACAGCTCTATTTCCCTGATGACTTGTTCAGTGCATGAATCAAGGTTTTGAATTCAAAATAACCCATTCACCAGAAATACAGTTTGCATTGTGGCATGGATACTGTAGAATACTGAATTCAGTTTGCAGAAGGAAAGTTCTCCTTGTTCATAATTTCTCAGTACTCAACTTTGCACACAATACTATTTTAATGGAGGTTAACTTGATCTGTTTTCATGCAGCAGTTTTGAAAACCTACACACAAACAAAATCCAAAAAGCCCAAGCAAAACAAAAATCCATCCTGTGGAACATGAATTGTGCCATCCGCACAGTAGGTGCAGACCACAGGACTAAAATTAGAATTAATAGTTTACATTGTCCCAGAATTAGTGTGTTATTCTGCACAAGGATCAGCATTTTAAAAGTCTGCAATAGACTTTTTATGCTATTTACGGGGGATAGAAAAATGCAAAGACAAAGGGCAGAAAAATACCAAGTTCCTTTTTTGCCAACACCCATCCCACTTCCTTTTGCTTTCATCTAATCCTACTGTTTCTAGCTTCAAGTTTTATTCATTCCTCTTTTATGCATGCCTCTAAACAGCTATCTCTTCATCTGTAAACCTTCCCTTTCACTGCTGCCACCTACTTTATAAACTCAGAAAAAAACTCCTTTGCACCTCTGAGCCACACCTTCTTCCAAAGTCTGCCTATCCCTACCCAGACTTCTTCAGCTCATTTCTGTTGGGCTTCTGCAATTTTCTACCTTCCTTGTAGTGGGTTCCATTTTGATCAGTTGTCTTTTTCTGGCTTATGCAGGGAGAAGCATCTGACAATGTTGGACAGACATTCAGCATTCAGCTTCGGTTCCTAGAAATGCAAAAGGAGATTGGCCTAAGATTTGAATATACTCTTTACTGAGATACTAATCAGGTCTGAAAAGGTAATCACCTAGTTTGTTACACAGGTCTGACAGTTTCCTTAAGAAGTCTCCACCAAGCATATGCTGACTGTGGTTGCTTCTGAGAGCTTATAAATTGCCATTGCTTGCAAAGACTAAAGCTTCTAGCAGACAGAAACTGGGTCTTCCCAAAAATATATCTGATAGTGAATGTCGCCCTGAATAGATGGTAGGGATTAGAGGGCAAATTTATGCATAAGATAAAATAGTATTTAAATACAGGAATAAATAATGTATTTTTTTAATAATAATTTATTTTTTGGCTTCTTAAAAGCCTTTTAAAAAACACTGATGTAGTGTGTGCATATGTGTGTGTTTGTGGCCCTGTAATGAACTTTTGCCTTTTTTTTGCTGTGTGGTCTGGAGTGTACATTTCCCTTTGCTTGAGTTTACTGAGTACCGTGTAAACAAGCACTCTTTTAAGAAATTTGTTCTGAGAACTTTTACATTCTCAACTTTGCAACTGAACTTTGTCTTCTTGAGACTATCATGTTGTTTGTGATGACAGGCTATGCAGGAACAAAAAATAAACCAAAACCAAAGCAATGTAACAGCTTAACTGTGGTGAGTGCAGGCAGCTGTAACCCCAGTGGAAAGGCACTCCCAAGCACAGAGCACCTGTGGGCAGCCTGTGCTCAGACTTCTCTTGGAACAGCCCTGCACTGAATTTCAGCAAAAAACCTAAATGGAATATTGAGTGGATTTCAAAAGCCAGATATAATCAGTATTTAGATAATTATTCTACTCATTTAGAGAGTAATTTTGACCTTAAATTAGGAGTGGATAAATAGGTCTATGTATGAAGAGATCAGACAATAATAAAATAAGCATTGTACCAAATCTAATTAGGTACCAAGGTTTGTAATTATAGATTAGTCTTTCTGTACTATTGGTCACAGTTCAGAATCAATGGTATATTGTGGTTGTGCAAAAATTCCGTGCAAGTGGCAGACATACATCAAAGTATATGAAGTCAAAAAATCTTCAGTGTATGTTATTCTTTACGAGAGAAATGAAATAAGAGCTTGTGCAAATTCTACATTTATAAATCCTTAGTCGTTATACAAAGAAAGAGATACCTAGTTCTCTAGTAATTTAAAAGTTTGTCTTAATTCTTTCTAACCATAAAATCACAGAACAGCTTAGAGGTTGGGAGGGCCCTCAAAAGATCTGGTCTTCATGGGAAAGGGAGCCTGGATTATAGAGCACCCTGTCCAATCACATCTTGAAAACCTCCAGTGATACCTGAGGAGGTTGTTCCAGTGAATGATTGTTCTCACTATAAAAAAAATATCTTTCTTATGAAAAGATGAAACCTCCCTCACTGCAATTTGTATCCACTGCCTCTTGTCTTCTCCACGTGGCTCCAAGTGAAGAGAGAGCCTCTATCCTCTTTGTAGCTGCCCTTTAAGTGACCATCTCCAAAACAAACAAAACCCCCCACCCTTCTGTATCATACTGAGTGTAATCACAGAATAAATTACAGCTGTGGTTAGTGATTATTAACTTGGCATACAAGCATTTCTACAGTAAAACTAAATTCTGTCCTGACAAATCACAAGACAGAATTTCTTCTTTATTTCTTACGAAGAAAGAGGCTTTGTTTGCTGCATACAAGAGAAAAATATTTGACAGAACAAAATGTCCTCAATCAAGACAGTGGGTTCCAAATCATATAAAGGCTGATGACTGAGTTTTGCCCTAGACAGCTTTAGACTAGTCCTATAGATTATTATAGCCCCGTCTATCTGAATGAGACATTTATTTCTTTCAGTATTTGGGCCACACTGTCTTTCATTTTAAACTGAGGCAGGTGATTATTTTCTTCAGGTGCTTAGTGGTAAAGCATAGCTGATATGGCTTGGTGATGGCTGCTTTGCACTGTTTTATTAAAGCTTCACAGAAGACATCCATCTTATATACAAAGTCATGTGCTGAGTTCCAGCAGAAAACCTAGACTGACAAACTTCTAGCTTATTTGTTGGGGTTTAGGGAATATAATTATTTTTCTGAATATTTATTTTGCTGAAATGGGACATTAATTTAAAAAACCCCAAAACTCTGACTTAAGTATTTGTTTAAGATCAAGCACTTTGGTTAAGTGCTTTGCAGAATTAGGTCATGAAATAAGAAATACAGATTAACTTGTGTCTATCACCGCACACTGAGAGCCTCTGCAGTAAATTTAGTGTTCTCAAATAGATACATGCCGATGCCTCAAGTTCTGTTTTCAAAGATCAGAATCAGTGATTTCTAACTGATTTAATACAGTAACATTTAATCATTTACTGTTTCTGTGGAGAGACATGAAAAAAATCTGTCATTACAGCAATGGACAAATATATAATACACTCAAAGCAATGTGGAAGAAATAAGCTATATGCCAGCTACATGCCAAGAAAAATAATATTGGGTGTAGAACTGATCTATATGCACATGAATAAAATATAGACATCAGGACTGAAATCTGCTGCTATAAAATGCTATGTTATCAATGCCTGACATGTAATTAGAAATTGTAGTTGTGGCTCTTGATTGCCCTATATGCCTTGGCATGCCAGTCTATGGTGTTGCTACAGAGCGTTGTCCATCGGGAAAGGAAAATTATTTAACAGGGTTGTTTACATAGCAAATAAGCAACAAATTATGTACATAGAGGTCTTAAAATGCTTTGTTCTCATATAAATTCCAAATACAGATGTCAAAAGCAAGAGAACTTACTGTATTGGCAGCATTATACATACAATATTAGAAATTATTGCTTAGAAATCACATAGTCTAATACATTTTTATTACTTCTGTGATACATGTTTCACAAGTAGAAAAGCATGTCAGACAGATACATGGAAAATCGTTCTGGGAACTATATTGCATATGGCATGCACAGATTCCTGTGGGATATCTTCAATAGAGTTAATTTACTTCCATGACAATAAATTACACTTTAAACTTCAACTATTTCATACTATTTAAACATGGTGCCTTTTTGAGAGGTGTTACTACTGAAGTCTGCTGTATTCCTATTATTTCATAGTAAAACACAATGGAGGAAAAAAAAAATCTGTGCAATAATCACAGTGGAGATCATGGCATCCAAATTCAGAGAAGAAAATTCAGAGAAGAAAACGTGAAACTGTACACCATCAATCACAATTAAATAAAAAAACTCCAAAATTTCTGTCATACAGATTATAGTGTCCTTCATACTCACTTGAAGTTAAGAATTATTAGTGTTCACGCCACCTCTACTCCTGTTATCTCTAGCAGCAAATGCAGTTCCTGTTTGACCAATGTGTTTTCATTTCCTGGTCCAAGTAAACATAGTACAGTGTTTACAGCTTACAGTTTAAAAGATTTTTGCCATACATCACTGTTCCTTCGTCTCAGTTTGCAGATTATTTCTGCTGAGTATTTCATTCCGCAAGGAAAATATAATTTATGAAATAATTCAGCAAATATATAAATAGATCATCATGCAAAAAACAAACACTTTCAGTGGAAAATGCTGATTCTAGCAGTATACTTCCATGAATACTGTAAAATAATCATTAACTTTTGCTTTGATAGTCTGAGAAACTACATTTCTTTTAATCGTCATATTATACCATATTCTGATGAATTTATGCAGTCTTCAGTCATCCCACTTTTTCAGCTAGTCATCTCAAGCATGTAAGGTTACCGTGATCCAGTGATAGGTGTCATCTAAGCAAAATTTGACTTCAGTGATGTTTTTTATATGGACTGTACACTTCTTAGAATGTAGAAGAACAATTTTCATAAGTGGTTGTTTAATGTTATAAAGCATTATAAAATCATATTTATGAGGGACAGAATGGAATAGAATAGTTCAGTTGGAAGGGACCTGTAGTTATCTAGTCCAACTGTGTGATGATTTACAGGCTGACTGTAAGTTGAAGCATATTATTAAGGACATTGTCCAAATGCCTCTTAAACACTGGTAAGCTTGGGGCATCAACCAGCTCTCTACAAAGGCTGTTCCAGTGTTTGATCACCCTCTCAGTAAGGAAAAGTTTTCTTATATCTAGTTTGAACCTCGCTGGACACAGCTTTGAGCCATTCCCACATGAGAACAAGGAGGAAGAGCTCAGCAACTACTTCTCCAAAAGAACAAGAGAATGGCTTTGAAGGTCATTCTCCTGCCTTATGTGCAGGGATGTCAGAAAAGCTAAGGGGTAATGATGTATTGCCATAGAGATTGGTTCTGCTGTGATTGTCCCTTGCAGTAGAAAAGAAGCACAGTTCATTTAAAATTACCAGAAAGGATTTGTTATTGAGGTTGATTGCACCAGTATATGTTGATGTCCATGCACCAATATATGCTGGGAGTTGCCCTGGAAAGCAGCTTTGCAGGAAAGGACCTGGGAGCCCTGTTAGACAACAGGTTGTCCATGAGCCAGCACTGTGCCCTTGTGGCAAAAATAGGCAAATCGTAACCTGGGCTTGATTACGGGGAGTGTTGCCAGCAGGTCAAGGGAGAAGATCCTTCCCCTCCACTCAGCCCTGGTGAGGCCACACGTAGAGTGTTGTCTAGTCTAGTTCTGGGCTCCTCGGTACAAGAGAAACTCAAACATACATCATACAAAGATGATGAAGGACTGGAGCGTCTGTTCTGTGAGAGGAGGCCGAGAGAACTTGGTCTGCTCAGTCTAGAGAACAGAAGGATCAGTTATGACCCATTCCAGAAGGTGAGGGTAACCTACGTTCTTGTTAATAGATCCCTTGGGGTGTGAAACAACTGTTTGTAAAAACATATATGTAGGGTTTATTTTAGAACAATTTGGTTGCAATGGAAAGCAGGTATGTAGCCATTTTGGTTATTAGTATCTATAGTAATATAGCAACATAAAAAGCATAAAAATACCAATTAAGAAAATATAAGGCAATATATTGTATTTATATTATATTTATATATTATATATTAATAGTAATATAATATTTAATATATATTAATATAATTTTTATTAGATAGGATGTGGCATAATATACATATATAATATATATTGTATATTTATATTATATATAAAGTATAAGGAAAAAGAAAAGAAGAGAAAGAAAGGATAAGAGAGGAAACGTATCACTACCCGTAGATCCAATGGTCTTATGGTAAGAGTTAGAGCATTTAAAAGACACTAAAGACTGTGCAGTGAAAATGCAGCAAACTGAATTTTAATATCCCTCACCCGTTGCCAATCTCAAAGGAGTCAGAAACTCAAAATTCCTCCACCTTTGCTGCCAAGCAGTGATCTTGTGTCTTGGTCCTTGTCATACAGTAGCTGGAGGAAATCTCTGCCAGGGATCTTTGCAGAGTTCTGCTTTTATGAAAAAGAGACAGAAAAAGAGACCAGGCATTTTAAGAGCCACTAAACTGTTAAAGCTTCATTCACAAAGACCCTCCATATCAGTGAGGTCTGCAACTGTAAACAGTTTTGTTCTGCCAGGCATTTTCAGATAAATCTGAAAATGTCAGTAGCACACGATAGAAGTGAAAAAACCCACAGTTAATAATGAGGTCATAGTCTGAAGTTCTTGTTCAGTATCTATTCAGTTAAAATTTGACCTTTGGAAGAAACTTCAGAATTTGCCCCATAGTATTTTAATATTAGGTGATAAAGCAATACACTCTATTTCTTATATGCTTATGCACAACATTGGTTACAACACATAAATGCAGTAGTTTACCCTGAAGAATGTATTTTATTGGAAGTCTTGCAATCAAATCTGTCCATTTTTCTGATAAAATAAAAAAAAATTGTTCATGCTTTGACAAAGATTAAATCATCCTTCAGTGCTTATCTGTGTGCTGTATTTGTGAATCTGAATAGGTCATTTTCTTCAAAGTTACTGTTCATGCATGACAAATTCAACATATGCATGAGTTTATGTAGGATTTTGATGTTAAAGAAGCATTAGAAATGTGTTGTGCTTGTATTGCTATGTCAGTGTCTTCTGGACAAGAGTTTAAGGGTGTTTCTGTTGCCATGAGGAGCATTCACGTCCTGCCTCTTATCCTGTAATAGTTTTGTGGTTATGTAGAAGACAGCGTGTAATGCAATCTCTTAATTTTCATGAAAATTAAAATAACTTACACAGAAATGAAATATACTACAATATTAAAAGTCATTAGACGTTAAATCCCTTATTTCAAAAATTCCCTACTGAACATTTAAGGTGATACCTACTGAATCTCTTCTTCATTCAAAACTTTCATTATCTTCAACCAAGTCAGTCCTTTTTGGAGATCAGAAGATGCGTCCCACTGAATTCAGTTGAATTTTGCTAAAGAACTATTTTTAATGCAAAATTTGTAACTCTGGACATACCTGGTATTTTCAAAGTGCTCGAGGTTACATTTTTAGGTTCTATGCACCCACAAAGTGAGATAGCAAAACTAGAGGCATTGAAAAGAAAAAGCTGAAAAATCACTTCTTAGATTAGACTACAATTGGACTTGTTGCTTGTAATATCATCCTATACTGCAACATCACATAGTGAAAGCAGGTTGCACAGTCATGACAGATAATTTAATTCAGGTAACAAAAATTCCAATATTACAGGCAACTCAGATATCACTTTGATAGATCTTTAAAAAATGGTTGCTATTCCTCATATGTGACAGAGTTTGAGGTCTTCAAAAGCAGTTCTCAGACCATTATTAAGACTAAACATAAATTAGACATGATCTTCTTCAGCTCTAACTAGCTGACTGGCCTTAACTGTAATCCCTTTCCATCTGTGCTTTGTAATGCTTTGAAACATAACTTAGTGGACACCCAGTGCTTTCTTCCCTTCCAACACATTCAGCTTCCATTGACTTCAGTGGAAAATGAAGGGCAATAACTTAGCTAATAATGCAAATTTTAAACATTACTCATCACAGTCTTTTCTGTTTATACAGTTCTACAGGACATGTTAACACACACAGGGCTGTGGTTCTGAATGCAAGAAAAAAAGGCAAATACTGTCTGCTTGGTTCTTTCAAATCACTGGGCAGAATTCTGGTTTTGGTGTAATCATAATTATAGGATTGCTTTCAATTTACATGGAGACAGGAATTTGTCCCACTGAGATCACTTTGTAGGCTGATGTAGCAACCCATCGAGATTAATAAAGATAGAAGAATTTGGCTCACAAGGGAAAACCCGTCAGGATTTATAGTCCAACTGAAAAAAGTAAGAGTGCATAGAATGCCTGACTGCACTAGAAAAAGGATGTTATAAGTCTTATAATTTCTGGTTTTCTGTATTGCAAACATGTAAGACAATAAAAACACTATGTTAGATACAAAGTAAAATGAATGTTACTAAAAAATGACTTTGTCCTAAAGCAACATCCCACCCATCCTAATACTGTTACATTTATGGCTATGGTGAGGGTCTATCAAGCTATTGTTTAGCTTGTCTCTCAGATTTTAGAGCCAAATGCATTCCATGGAAAGCTGAATGATGGAGTTTAAGTGACAACATAATTTTCAGCTGTTTAAAGAAGGTGTATCATGGTGTCTATTTCACAATAAAATTAACTGATGGCCATATCCATCTGGGCCCAATCCTGTAAACTGTTAAGAGTCTTCAATTTCTTCTTTTCTGTTGAGGTCAGAGGGAGTCTAGAGTTTGCTGAGCATTTTGTAGTCAAAATAAGAGGAGCAAAGAAGATCTGTCATCACCTCTCAGACTAGGTCCAACAGCCAATAACATCAAACTGATCCTACCATCATTAAATTTAGTATGAAACATGGTGCCAGTGGAAATTTGCTGTGCATTATATGACTTGTGTCCGTTTCTTTAACATTAACTTTGGAGGTCTCTTGGATCAACAGCAAAACAGAGTATGAAAGAAACTTGTTTTCTGAATCCAGGTGGAAAAGAATCATCTATGTGAACTGCTGTTACAGTGGTAAAATATTTCTAAAAGTACTTTATTTGCAAAATATTTATGCAATCTCTGCAAAAGAAATGAGGATTATCTTAATCTTTACATCAGTTCTTATTTTAGAGCCAAAAAAGGTTGTGCACTTCGGGAGGATAACAAATTTGACACTTTTCATCTGTCTAATAGATATAAATTTTCCCTTTTAGTGCCCTGAAGGCACAATACCACAGCAAGATACATTTTCTGAGGATTGTAACTTCTTTACCGTGAACTGTAGGGCTGTAACGTTGTTACTTCTTTACTTCAGCTGTACTCTTTCACTGGAATGACAAGCTTCTTCTCATTTGTCAGTCATGTCTCAAGGCCAATCAGGTTCCTCATTCAAGAGCTTTATCTCAAACACCAAATGGCACCATCTAAATGGCACAATGCAAATGTGCCATTGCTTTACGTAACAGCCATTCCCCTTCTCTATCACATCCCATGCTATGAACAGGATGAAAAGAAACAAGTGTTTCTATAGGCTCTCAGCCTGATTTCTTCCTAAGAAACTTGATTTCTTTGAGTGCCAAGCTCCTTTCAAGTAATGTTTTCATGGACCATTAATAGAGAAGTGGCTAAAATCTTTTCCTGTTGCTCTGATAAATTCAGAGGAAATCAGGGAAAACTGCAGAACATTCTAAAATGTCTCAAAAATGTGAGATTATTATTATTATTATTATTATTATCTTGCAATTAAAAAAATCTATTTAACAGAGAAGATCAATGTTCACCTGAAGTCTGAGCCTACTTTCACAAAATTTAGTCTCCTGAGTGACTTTTTTTGTCTGTAAAGTTAGTAATGTGAAAAAAGATTACTGCTGTCACAAGAGCTCCCCTAAGAACTTTACCATTAACATTCTTATTATTTCCTTACAAAATAATTTGTTAAAGTGCCATCGAGGTTGATGCTGTATACCAGGTCTTTCTGTGCCCTGTATCTATTCAGAAAGGCAAAACCAGATACTCCGTTACTCTCCTGTGATCCAAATCCCCTATCTCTGAAAATGGCTGTACCTTATAAACTATGATGTCAAGAAAGTCAGCAAATGCATCATATTTATAACCAGAGTAACCTGATTTTGCAGAGATGCAATGAGGAACCAGTCAAATAAAAAACTCATAGCACGGAAACTTAGCATAAATGCAAGGGGAAACACTCAGGTAGCCAGATATCTATACACTATTACATATCCAGATAGGAGTATTCCTGACAGTTTGTTCATTTAATGATTCCCAAAGCAAACATTTCAATATTTGTTTGATGTCTTCTTTATTTTGTTGCTTCTAACAACGTTTTTAAAAACCTCTCAGGACCTTTCTCTAAATATGTTATTTCTTTCTAGGAAAAATGAAGAAAAAGGCATGTGGTACAAATACTAAAATCCACAGAAATGTTACCTGTCAGCCCAACTGTGATGTTCTTTCAGTGCTGTATATTGCTGGTATCTTTCTATGACAAAAAACTTCTCTTATATGAGCATTATTCCAGGCTGGTGTAACATGACTACTGAAAAACCAAACAAATAATAGCAGTTGAAGCAAAAGATACTAGTTGGTATTCACTTAGTCTACCTTTATCCATTCTTTAAAAAATAGAGGGGGATAGCCACTATTATGTCATAATCACTATGCTATTTTAGTCATCCTGACCCATCTACTTTTTTCAGACATGCCTTGTTAGCATTAGAACTTCCATACCAAAATATCACTCTATAGTTATCAAGAGGCAAGAGCAGCAGCAAAGAGTCAAACAAATTATTGCTGGCTATTGACATTTCAATCCCTTGTAATGCAGACAAGTGAAATGTTAAATGTCATAATGCTTATAACACCATGATCTAGCTGTAGACTGCTCCACACTAAGGCTCTTTCCAGTCCATATTGGTAAAGCTATACAGGTACTAGAAATGACAGAAGACTTGAAAGAAAATTTTAGTGTCAGTAGATCTGAGTGGAATCCACTACTGAGAGTGCAATCCTCTTTATTTTTTTTCCTATCTCTCCTTATCGAACAGGTGGTGTAATTTCAAATAATTCCACTCTGAACTATAAACTTGAGAGGGAGCAAGGAGTACAGAAATAACCTCCCTGCACAGTAGGAGCCCCCTTGTGACTCAAGAGTTCATGGTCCCTAAAATAAGAGGTCATTCAACATCCCCAGACCATCATTGCCAGGTCTCTTTAGATCAGATGCTGCTGGTCTTACTGACTGGTGCCAAATTATGTGTGATGGTTTTCCTAATAGACTCAACTGTCTGCCAGGGACTGAGCTGAGATGACTAAATTAATTTCATGTAGGAGTTCAGGTTTAAGTCATTTTTAAACAACATTAATATATTTCATATATTTTCTCTCCAGGAGAAAAAAAAAGCCCTTAAGAGGCCAAAGCAGAATAGTTTCTATAAATTAAGGTAATCTTAAATATGATAAATGTAGGATCTGCCTATGACTTGCCATCAGTTACAGAATTTATCCCATATCAGATGAAACAAGTTTAATAAACCACTTAAGTGTTATAAGATATGCTTCCTACCAACATGAATTATGTATCTATCTGCAGCCAAATGTACGTGTTCTATCGCTCCGAATATTAAATACAAAAACCATGTTTAAATAATGTGAAGGGTCTGATTTAAAGCAACAAAAGCCAATAAATTCAAAGTTTATGCTGGCACTCTATTCTTAACTCACAGAAATTGTTTCAAACAGGTATAATGGCATGAATTACACCCCTCTTATATTTATGTTTCTACTTCCACATTTGAGTTTTCCTGACTTTTTGTCAGGAAAGTTTCTCCATGAGTGCCTTTAAATGGAGCTCCAAAATGTAATTTATTAGCTTTGTTTTTATTTTTTAAGGCAACATATACCTTATAGAAAATTTAAAAATGCACTTTTTTTCTGTCTGAGGATGGAATGGTTCCTTTGCAATTGTTTTAGTTTCTCTAATACACAATCAGAACGTTTAAAATATTTATTAATTACTTTATTAACTTTGTATTATTTGCAGAAAAGACTGCAATGGGTCCCTCAGAGCTTTTCTGATCTCTTGGGTTATGATAGACGTGGCCAGATATTTAGTATGTAATTAAATAATAATTGTTATAAATTTTGTAGACTCTTAGCAATATCAATAATAACAAAGTGTTCATGTTTCAAATACTGTATTGGGTTTTAGCTGCTTTGCTGTTTCTACCTTTTTATGCGTGATCACAAAACTGTGAATAGGACTTTAAAAGCCCAAAATAGACTCTACCCAAGTGGCTTTCAACTGAGGATTCTGGGTAAGGATAATAAAAAAAAAAACCCTAAACCTGTTAGAAAACACAAAGGAAAGTGTGATTTTTGTATCTATGGCAAGGCTGTTAATCACATACAAGTCCTTAGTGAGAGGTGATAATGAAGCAAGATGGCATTCAACATTTTGATGTCTCAGTATAGCAAATAAATGCAAATCTCAACATATAGGCAAATACAACACAGACTTTAAAATGCCATCTTAATTGTAAGTTCCTCCAGAGAGGACTATGAATTATAGCTAAGTTGTGAGCACAGAATGTATCTCTTTACTAAACAAGAGAAAGTTCTATAGCATAGTCTAAAAAAAAATCTCAGACTTGGAAATTAAGTTGTAACTTTTAAAGTTAATACCCAAATTTAGGGAAAGTCACTAAATCATTTTCCCTTTAGAATTTCCCATCTGTAATACAGGAATACTTACTCCACTAGAGGAATCTCAAAGCGTTATTTATTATTGCTGCTATAGTACAAAAAAGAATATACTACCTGTATGCAAAATCCTACTATCATATACTTATCTTTTTTATGTATGTAAGGAGGATCTTTTTAGGTTTTTATTATGGGCAGCTTATCAGATCTGTTTCTATCTTTCCCAGTGTTCTTCAGCCAGCTGAGTTTGCTCTGTATGCATTTATTGAGTTAGTTTGAATTGAACTATTATTGTGCTAGAGTGCAAATCTGTTAACAAAAGAAAACCCCTTAAAAGTATGCTGGTAGGTAACCTCTTTTTAATAAATGTTCAGAAAAAAACCCTTAATAGTTCTCTTCAATTTGGTTATACATCAACTATGATTTTGCCTCTGGAAATTTTTCTTCTTCACCTTAACATGTGAGAATACAAAACCACTAGTAAAAATAGAAATGACTAAATACACTTTTTCACTGTTAATCAAAAGCAGCTTATTCTGTTGTTCTGAGCTCTGCCTATCTGAAATACATGTAATTGTATGAATTTACACTTTTAGACATGTTTTATGTATCATAAAGTATAAAGGTCCATACTTATCTACATCTGGCCCATCAATGCTAACTCTTAAGATTCCTATGATTCAAGACTCTTCTGTAATGGTAAGACTTATTACACCTGATGTCTGAGCCAGTTGTAACCTCAGTGAGTTAGAGATCACAGCGCAGCCAATTATCATGGGAAATATCAAACACAATTAATAAACTAAACAGAAGAATATTACTTACATGAAAACAACAAAATCTATTTTGTACAGGAATTGGACAAGTCTTGGACAAGTCTCTGTCTCTCGCACTGCAGACATTTTGACTTACTGGATTCAGTGTCTAAATTATGTTTCAGATTTAGTTCTGAGGGTCATCATAATCAATTGACAATTTAATTCCTCTTACATTAACACTGTGGTATTTGGTGCTATGTTGGAGGCTGTTCATCATAAGAATAATTATTTAGGTCGCTGGCTAACTGTGGTTTTGAATGCAGATCCATAATCTAGTGCTAATGTTTTGCCTGAAAAAGACTATATTACAAAATTTTTTAAGTGGAAGCCCACTTGCTAGTGATTTTTCTACCTGGAGCATAAGGGTCTACCAATATATCTATGTGGCTAATGTAATTTCATAATTATGTACTACTGTGTGTTTAGAGATCACACATGAGCATATGCACAGGGAGAAAAAGCCAACAGGTTAAGGTTTGGCAGCTTTGTTTAGATGGTATGTATGTACGCATAGATGCTTCTATACAGTTTAGAACAATGAATGTGTATAGGACTGTATGTGCATTTCTCTAAGACACAGTCAGGAAAGAAAGATAGAATACCTAATACAGAAGTGGACAGATACTGAATGCAGGTCTCTAAATAAAAAACCTTCACAGTTTTACAGAAAAATAAAGTGTAATATAGAGCAGGTACATGATGGTGGTTATTGTGATTTTACTTAATTTGAGTAATTTATGTCTCAAGGATTTATTAATTTTCTTTTTAAACTTTAAAGAAAACCAAAAAGGAAGATGTTCTGTATTTGGATTTGAATGTCACATCTCACTCTTCCGAATGGGATAGGGCAGGATAAGTTCATTTTACTGCTGCAGCTGATTGTCAATGGAGACTCACATTTTAGCAAACAGTGATCAAAAACAGAGGTAAAAAAGGAGCAATGAGTCTTTTTTCTCTGTTTCATGATAAGAAAAAAAGATTTTAGATCTTGTTTTGGTTTTGGCTTGTTTTTAAAGACATTCTAAGTCTTGTAGATCTTTGAAACTTGCCGTTTTCAATTGAAAGATTAAAGAAACTATTACACAAAATCACAAGTTGAGAAGTTAAGCAAGTGAAGGAAGAAAGTATCTTCTGATCTTAAAAATACTGCCTATGCATGCCTACCTTTAAACACGTAAGGTTTAGCAGTCGTATCTTTATAGAGCCTCCAGTGAGCAGCTTTTGTTCTGAAAAATTCCATATAGAGCTGTGATTACTCAGCATTCCTGAAATACACCTCACCTTATTTTACGTGCATAATTTCTTAACCTGATTTTCCTCTTTTGACCTTTTCTTTTTTTTTTCCATAGGTGGTGATTTCTATTTCTTGAGGTACCTTAGAATTCTGTTATAATGAGGAAAGGGTTTTGTTGTTGCTGTTTTTACTCCAGCAGTAATGAAAAAGCAGTTGAACAAATACATTGAAACAACCCAGGAAACTCATTCCTTGGCCAGAGAGCCTATAAAGCCTCCCTTATGACCTGGCTCAGAATTGTTTATGCCTGCATTTAGAATATTCAAAAAAAGCACCAAGATATAAGTACTAACAATTTAAAATGTTGTAGGTATTTGGGATTTTAGGTATTTATGCACAATTTTTGAATTTGTTGGTTATAATAAATTGACCAAGTACTGAATCCTTCAGTGCCTCTAGATTCACTCATCTGTATTCCTGTAAAATATACAGGCGGATCAATGAAAAGTGACTACTCCCAGTGCTTCTCAGCTGCAGAATAGCACTGTGTCTATGGCTGTGAAGTCCAGCTTGACCCAACTTTTTTACCAGGTGGGGCAGAGGTACATGGGAGTAAAAGTGTAGTAGAGATTCTCCAGACAAGGGAATAGAAGTTATTGAAAGTTATTGAAGTTATTAAAATTTTGGTACATATATTTAGAAACACACAGAGAAATAGACACAAAAGAACCCCACCTAAAAAAGGAGCAGGACATAAGGATACCTAACAAAAAAGCCAAGAAATATTAAAGAAATAGTAGTTTTTCCAAAAGAAGGCCTTTTGGATGAGTTCTGCTCAGCAGAAATGTGAAAAATGGTAGTGACATGGATATGAATCTCATGAGCATCATGGCCGGTGAGAAAATGAAAGCTAGTAATATGAGTATTTGTTGCTTTTCTTAGATCTGAATATCTCTCTTGCTTTCTAAAGAAAGGAGTGGTTGTTCTTATCAAATATTTTTAAAGTCTTTAAAGTCTTTTAAAGTCATGTTAGCTGTTTGTTCTATTAATTGGATGACCCTGAAAGGGTGAGGTGTAAATCAGAGAGAAGAGCTCTAGGAAAACTTTGTTTCAGCTGCTCAGATGCTTTACAAGGTGTGCAGTGGTGCTGTTGGGTTCAAGGCAGCTGGCATGTGAATACTCAAATCTAGAAAGTCTTCACAATGAGGTACTGTGGGTACCAAATGTTCTGGTGAATTGAGAGCCTATTCAGATTTAGAAAAATGCAAAAAAAAAAAATATATATATATAGTTTGCCACGGTCCGAGGGGGGATGGGGCCGTGACACAGCACAGACAGGTCCGGAGACAAGGTGGAGGTGCAAATGGAATACTTTATTGACGTGTCCTGAGGTTTTATGAGTTCAGGCGGGGAAAGACCTAGAACACGGGGTGGGGCATGAGACAGACAAATGGGGGAACAAATCGGGGTAGGAACACAGGCAAAGGGGAGGAACGTGGGAGGAACCAGGGAAGGAAAAGACGAATGGTAACTGTCTCCTCTCGGCAGCTTCTTCAGCCTATCAGAGAGGGGAGCGGGGAAGCAGGGAGCAGGCAAAATTCGTGTCAAGCCCGGGCATGCCCAGGTTGTGCACTGTGTAGTGTGGATACAATACAATACACATATCTGAAACCACATAATAACGGTAAAGTCCATATAATAAAGTCCTGTCAATTGCTGTTTTTCTCCATGCCTGGAACCGCTCCCATCCTGAATCTTGCTCCTTCACAATAGTTTGTGGCTCCAAGCATAGAAATCTAAAACATAGCAAACTCATGCTGTAATGGATTCTAGATGACTTCCTGGAAATAATAGATCAGCTGTCTTTGCTTAAATTATGCATCTCTTAAATGGCAAAGGAATATCCCTGAAATTTTTCCGTATCTGCTAAGGTCATGTTAGTTTACATGTTGTCATTTTGTGCAAAATACTTAGTGGATCAGTTTATGAAAGTAATTTGCATATCACCATAAGCATCATTTTATTTCCTGAGAACAGATGGACAGTGACTTTTGTATATATTTATAGAAAGACTGCAGCGCAAACTACAATGTAGAACCACATCCCCCACACTGTCTCTTTGGAAATTTCTCTGAAGCAATCAATTTTGGTTTTTATCAGGGATCTTTACTGAACCACAGCCCTGCTCAAAACAGGTTTCCCCTGTGTTTCCCACATCCAGAACAGTGAAAATTTATACAGTTGCAGGTGTTAGCTGCCATTACATTAACTGGCCTGTCTCAATTTGATTATATGCCCTGCCCCTTCTCAGACTTCAGCCTCCTCTTTCCCCTCTTACTCTTGTTTCTCCTCTCTACTAATTCTCAGTTCTGTTAACAGGATTTGTTTCTTCCCTTCAGGTCTTTTTACTGGTTAAGAGCAAGATTATGAGGAGAGAAAATTCACCCCAGTGTCTTAAAATGAAAGAAAAATTCCATTCTCCAGTCAAGCTGAAAACATGAAGTTCCAGTTGAACTGACAGAATTATGGCATGGCTTGCCTACCAAGCAAGATTTGTAATATAAAAGAGCTTGTTTTTTCATTTTAATTTTTTACAATATAGTGTTCCTGATTATTATCATTAGGAAATGCATTTCTCACCACTTTCATGGTCCCTAATATTTGGCTGGGAATCCTTCACCTGTATCTGCCCTTTCAGTCATGGAATAATCAAAAGTAAAAAAAGCCTAAATTTCTATACTCAGGTTTCAGAAGTGGAAACTTATTCACAGACATCCAGAAGCTGTTGTTTCAGCAACTGAAGTCTTATATGGTGTAGAGCATAGCAGGTACGGTTATGTAAAAGATTTTTGCTGAAGTATGGATAGGATTGTGTGGCTGATGGTGTTAACTGAAAGAAGGGTTAACCATCACACTGTTGTGCAGTGATCTAGACAAGGAAAACTCTTAGTTCAATTTCTGAAGAAATTACAACTACTTGCAGCTGGTAGTGCATATTCTTAAGACGAGATATGAAACAGAAAACTGAACCATATATGTTATTGATGTCTGAGAAAGGTGGCTTGTTACTCTCTCCAATGCAGTAAACAGATACTTCATTATTTTTTCTAATCTCTCCTTGGATACATCAGTCTCCTTTCAATCAAGTGCTGCTTTAGCTCAGGTGTTATACTGGTGTAGCTTTTACTAAGCCATATTTGTTTCTTCCCAGCTCCTTTTACTTGTTTGACACATAAAAACAGAGAAGAGATGTAGATTCAATTCCCATGACTAGGCCAATACACAGTAGGAACTTAAAATAGCATCCAATTAATTAAACAATAACAAAAATGCCCAAAAACAGTAAAGCAGAATTTACCAGAATAAGAACTTCCTATATTATAGTGAGATGCTGTCTCAACCAATCCTGTGCCATTTGCCTAAATACCAGAAAAATAGGCTTAAAATCCTCATGAGAACTGCAGATCCTGCTAGTTCACTGTGAACAGAAAGGCAGTCAGAAATAGTCTACATAATAATATTCTTTTAATGATCTGGATGCAAAAAAAAAACCAAAACACACACCCCCCAAACCAACCAAAAATCCACCCTGCTCTCTGTCAAAATCAGAAATTGTTGTTAAATTAAAACCAAACTGGAGCAACTAATGTGCTAGCAGTATCTTTCAGACAGGAGTGGAGACATCCCTGTCTCTTGCTGTTTTCTTGGGAGGGGGAACCTGTGAATCTCTAGGTGTACAACTTGGAGAAGTGAACAGCAAAAGAAGATCCAATCCAAAATTCAATAAAGATAAGGGAGTCCTTCTGTTACCTTCATAGGCTGTAGATAATGGCATATGTGACTTGCACTTACTCTGATATGTGGACAGAGTACAACTATTCCTAAGTGTAGCAGCAACAATGCTGGTTTGAGTATCCAAGATATTAAATGAATACGGATTGTGTTTGAATATGTAGCTACATTATTAATTAAATTTTAAAGTATTTTAGTTATGCCCATATTAGTAGACATCTGTGAGTTATTTCCTCTGTTATCATAATAATTAATAATTGATGAAAGAAAGGAAAAGCTATACATTACTTTTATTTTTCCTTTTTATGCTTCAGTGTATTATGCTATTTGGATAATTTATATAACAAAATTCTCAAAAATTGTATAATTATAAATGCTGTCATCTACATGACCAAAACAGAAATATGGATGTATAAAAGGAAACATTAAAACCCGAGAAAAATAAGAGCTGAAAAATTCCTTCCTGACTTCACCCTTGGTATTATAATAGTTATGAAAACACTGAGACAGAAATTATGAAGTCATTTGAATACAAAAGAAGGAGTGATCTGATCAGTGTTACTTTTCTGAGAAGAAAATGATCCTCACAAGAGGCTTGTGAATTTCCAGGACTCAGACATGATTTTCCATGTAATTTCTAGCATGTAGATATTTAATACTTTAAGACAGAATGATTAAAATCCATTATAATTTTGAGTTTTTAGCACTTTATAGTCATTGTGATCAGGTCTAAGTACTTACATAAAATACAAGTCTGAGGAAACATCCAATATTTGATTGGAACATCCTTCTGATCTGGAAAGCATCTGTCATTTGAACATTAATCATACTCCAATTATGTTGCGACTCATGATTTACTCTAGGCAAAAGAAAAGAAACAATACTGAACAAGTTCCTAAAAAAACCAAAACAAAGCAGGAGCTGAAACAAAAAGTAAATAAAGCTTTTATTGTCTTTAATAGTTTTCTACAATCTTTGACTCTTGAATGTGTTTGTTATGCCACACATTTATTCCCACCCATCAATTTCAAGGAAGTAATAATACAGATACCAGTTCTAATAATAATGATACTACCACTGATAGTGATAACTATAGCGTTAATACTATTGCTATGTTATACACGCATACTCTTTAAAATTTGTAAGTCAAAACTGCATTTGGCCAATTATGTTTGGCCTTAAATAGTAACATTTCAGCATTTGTGGTGTATTGCAGGGTATCGCCTCTCAACCAAACTGAATGCTTTGTCAGCTTACAGATGGCCCATTTAGCTCTGTCCTGTTATATTATCTTAATTATCTTAATTCTAAATTACCTATTTATGCTAAAAGCTACTGATAAATACAGCTAGTTTTAGGGACAGCATAATAAAGAAATTGTACAAGAACATAATTGCAGGAACCTTAATGTTATTATTAGACTCTTGTGTTTTGTAGAAGGCTTATTATTTTCACTGCTTATCCTTTCTGGAAATCAGAGTATTTACAGAATCCACTAATAACACAAAAATAATGTATTAACAGCTGAAAGCCCATTGTTATCTTTAAACATATGGGCTAACAATGGGTCAGTTTTAGTGGTGACAGTTTTATAGACATTTATGAAACAGCAATCAAAGTTTTAATTAACTTTTACTTCAAAGAATCACAGAATGAGTAAGGTTGAAAGGAACCGTCAGAGAGGTCCTCTGGCCCAACCTCCCTGCTCATGCAGGGTCATCCTAGAGCACGTTGCACGGGATTGGGTCCAGATGGTTCTTGAATGTCTCCAGTGAGGGAGACTCCACAACCCCTCTGGGCAACCGAGAAGAGGCTGACTTCATCCTCTTGACACCCTCCCTTCAATTACTTATAGACATTGATGAAGTCCCCTCTCAGTTGTCTCTTCTCAAGACTGAACAGGTCCAGCTCCCTCCGCCTTTTCTTGTAAGAGAGATATTCCAGTGCCCTAATCATGTTTATCACCCTCCACTGAACCTGCTCCAGGAGCTCCATGTCTGTCTTGTAGTGAGGAGACCAGAAATGGATACAGAACTACAGATGTGGCCTCACCAGGACTGAACAGAGGGGCAGGATCACATCGGGTGACCTGCTGGCAGTGCTTTTCCTAAGGCACCTCAGGATACCGTGGGCCTTCTTGGCCACTGCTGGCTCATGGAGAGCTTGTTGTCCACCAGGACCCCCAGGTCCTTTTCCAAAGAGCTGCTTTCCAGGAGGTCAGTCCCCAGCCTGTACTGGTGATTTGGGTCATTCTATCCCAGGTGCAGGACCCTGCATTTGCCTTTGTTGAATTGTTCCCCTCTGCCCATCTCTCCAACCTGTCGAGGTCCTTCTGAAGGGCTGCACAGCCCTCTGGGGTATCAGCCACTCCCCCCAGCTGTGTGTCATTAGTGAACATCTGCCCCTTCATCCAAGTCACTGATGGAGAAGTTAAATAATACTGGGACCAGTATTGACCCTTGGGGAACACCACTAGTGACAGGCCTCCAGCTAGACCCTGTGCCACTGATTATGACCCTCTGGGATCTGCTGCTCAGCCAGGCTACACTTCCTGAGTTTGCCTATGAGGATGTTGTGCGAAACAGTGTCGAGAGCCTTGCTGAAGTCAAGGTAGACAGTATCCACCTCTCTACCCTCATCCATCCAGGTAATTGTAATTGTAGACCTATTGCCACGTAACTGTAGAAAGCAAGCAGGTTGATCACACATGATTTATCTTTGGTGAATCCATGCTGACTACTGATTGTCTTCTTGCCATCCATGTGGATAGGGGTGGCCTACAGAATGAGGTGCTCCATCACCATTCCAGGGATTGAGGTGAGGCTGACAGTTTGGTAGTTCTCTAGGTCCTTCTTCTTGCCCTTTTTAAGACCAGGATGACATTTGCTTTCTTCCAGTCCTCAGGAACTTCTCCTGATCACCATGACCTTTCAAAGATGACCATGAGCAGCCCAGCTGTGGTGTCCATTAGCTCTCTCAGCACTCACAGATGCATCCCATCAGGGCCCATGTGGATGTCAGGTTTGCCTAGGCATTCTCTAACCCAGTCTTCCTTGACCAATGGAAAAACTTCCTTCCAGCATTCCTTTAACCTGGTCTCCCTGGTCAGAGATTCCTGAAGGCTGGTCTTATTAGTGAAGACTGAGGAAAAGAAGGCATTCAGTAACTTTGCCTTCTCTGTATCCTCTGTTAGTAGAGTCCCTGCTCCATTTAGTAACAGGCCCAGATTATCCTTATTTTTCCTTTTGTTATTGATTTATTAGTTGTTTGATAGTATGTTGTTCTCAGGGTTTCTATTTGGAATGCCCAGCACCCCTCTGTATCTCTTGCTTTTTGTAGTATTTGGAAAATGTATAACATATTAAATAAACTGAGATCTTACATCTGCTAAGTTATTACATGTCTCATTTTATACTATTGGATCACTGTCTTTCAGTTGTCTATACTTCCTTCAGAGAAAAAATATGGTGGTGTTTCTGTGGAAAGTTGAGGTATCCTGATGATGTACTGATAATGATACTGAGGAAGATTTATTATTTTTTTAACTTTTACTTGAATAGGAAGAATAATCCTGTTACATGTGAGACTGCAGAAGACCTATTGGTTTATATTATGCTATGCTGCCTATTAGTGCTGTCTAGAGACCTTGGGATACCAGTTTGAAGGAGGCTCTGTGGCCTTGATGCTTAATACTTCACATCTACTGGAGATTTAATGTTGAGGTCATACAAGCATGTTCCATTCAACTTTACAGTGCATGTAAAGTTTGCCCTACTTGGAGTGTATTGTATTGTGGAAGGGTTTATATTTTACAACCTGGATTTGCTGTGCAGGATAGGTGCTATATAAGGTCCCTTAGTAAGGTCTGGCAGTACATTTTTAAAAAACTGGTGCTAGACACTAGCTCAGAAATTGTTGGGTCAGAACCACCTCATGGAAGGGTGGGGTGGTGTGTGTGAAGGAGGAAGGGATGGGTCAAAACTCATGGAGGTGGGGTGGCATCGTATCCCTCATGGCAGGCCCCTGGAACCCACACAAGGAAGCCCCGGAGTAGCTGTCAGTCACAAACATCCCAGGAAAACTACAACACACCACACCTCCTGCAGATTGGCGGGGACAGTGAGGACACTGCCCCTCACCCTGGCCTGGAAACCCAGAGTGACTGGTGGGTCAGAGGCCCTGCCTGGGACCAGAGCAGATAAAACCAAAGGCATATATTTGCCTCATGTTGTGGCCCTGCCACTGGACATGTGAGAGCTGGTCTTCCACAAGGTTCCAGTGGTAGCTATATAACCTGTCTCTCCCTCTTTTTCCTTCTCTCTTCTTGCTCCCTCTGCTTCTCTTTCTTTTCTCCTTTCTTGATGCTTTGAGTGGCTTGGAGCTAGAGAGGTTGGATTTTGACTTAAGTGTTGTGGATTCCTTGGATTTTGACTTAAGTGTTGTGGATTAGTATGTGCTGGGTCAGTATTGTGGTGGAACGTTTTGTCTAGCTTGTGTAGTGCCCTTTTGAACTTTTGCCAAATTCCCTTATTTTCTCCCCTAAATTATCAATACAAGTACCTCTTCGGGACAAGTCTGTGGCTTATTCTCTTGACACTATCTTGAGGTATTAAAGAACCCCATATCTATATTTTAAAGTAAAAGTCCTGGCTGAGCCCCTGAGCTTGCATCTGTGGGGCTGGACAGTGTTACAACTGGACAGTGGTGAGATCACCTAAGCCATAAACACAGCGGAAGAACTTTGTAGTATCAAAAAGAATCAGAGCATATTATGAGATTTAAAGGAACAAAAGGCATAAAAATAGATTTATGTAATAGAAAGAGTTGGTACTGCCACACTAAACAGTACAATATATGATTCAGATCCATGTTCTTTCACAGGCTTTTTTTGTTGAAAACAGGTACAATTTTTCTTGCCAATTAATGCAAGCCTAATATTTTATTCCAACACTGCTAATCCATACAGGAGAGCCACTTTGGAATACAGTCTGAATATCTAAGATTACTCAAGATGACATAAAATAAATTCCTCTCCAAATTCATTCCCTCCCCAACGCCCCCAAGCCCCTAAAACCCCCAAACTAATGACTAAAAAAAAAAAGAAAAATTTGTATTTGACCTCTTTTGATCTCTCTCTGGCTCCCTTTTCATCGGATTGACTATCTCATACTGGCAGTTGCTGGCTTCTTTCTGTAAATCTTTCATTGTAAGTGAGGAGAGCCCAAAAGTTTCAATTTTGTTATTACTGAGCCAACATGACAGAATATGCTAACACAAGCCCTGTTAACCATACTTATATTATATCCAGGCTGTTTGTTGGGACTTTGCATAAGTCTTCGGCATAGGCTACTAGCTAATATGAACTGGCTTAAAAAGCCAATTCAGTCATACTCTTCTGCCATCTGAAAGAAATAAAGAATGGTGTGACCTTTCTCTTGTGGTCTGATGTCCCCTAGCCATCACACACACAGACACATAAACTCACTTACTTCTGAGGATTTTAGAAGTAAATAGACACTATTGAGTTTCATTTGGTCAGAGTAAAAGGCACTGATCAGCAAAAGGGCAGGTGACAATTGACAACGATTTAAATAAAATTTTACTGTTTCAAGGAACGGAAACATGTAGCTGAAGTTTTGTTAGCCATACAAAGAAAAAGAGTGTGAAAGAAAGTAGCGGGCTTCCTGTTCAGTAGAGCTGCAACTCATTCTTAATATTGTCTAGACATGGGCCCAAGATTAGAAAAAAGTACTCTCTGCTTTCGTTATGGATAATGCAGGTGCTTGGAGGCAAAGGCAATATACCTACTGGGTCTAAAGACAGTGGCAGACAACTACTGCTCCAGTCCTAGATACATTAAGTTACATAAGGGAAAAAAAATGAGCAAATTAATAACATGTATGCAAACCAATCTGATGTAAATTTGGTTCTGTATGACATATACCTATGACAATTCCTTATCAACATAACCACTTAAATAAATATAATTATTTAAAAATCATCACATTAAGGAAGGGTATATCTTACCTTTTGTTATATATTTCTAACTTTTTTCTACTACCTGAAATTCTGATAAACATTTTGTTTAATAATTTCCATTTCTTAAGTGAGTTGGAGGCTGCATAGTTACCTGAACCTTTGTGTGAAGTTAACAGTGAAATATATTGGTTTTGATTACTTTGGCTACTAGAAAACAACAGACCCAAGTAACAGCACTTCTGTAAGCAGCACTCTGCTCTATATAATCCTAGATAAGTATATAATCTGTACAAAGGACATTTTCACCCAAATAAGCTTTAAAACAGTATTCATACAGAGGTATTATTCAACAGGAAAAGAAATCCATTAACATGATGCAAAGAAAAAGCAAATCATGTTCTCTCAATAACTGGGCCAGATAAGATGCCAGTTATTGATTTAATTTGGGATACCAAATACTAAATCTTCTGCTGTATCTAAGCACAGTTTTTCTTTTGGAACTCTCATAGTGATGTATTTTTTATGTTTAAAAAATAAGAATCCTATTTAAGAGCAAAAACTATCTTCACAGAGCCAGATTTTCTTTAGCTGCTGGGAGAAATTACTATGCTGAAATTTCCTTGCATAAATATTGTCTTTAAATTTAATTTTTTTTTCATTGATGTCCTCCAAGCATTGAAGCATTTTTATTTTGTGCCTCTCCAATGTGATTTGATGACTTGCCCAAACGCAGGCCTTCTAATTTATCCTACTATTTCAGAGATTATTTCCTACGTGTACTTACTATCTTGTAAAATAATTCCAAACAGAAAGGTCAAGCTTCTTACTACAGAATGGTGGGATGGGGAAAAAGGACAATGACTGAAAATGTTTTCCACCCATAGTCAGTCAGGGGAACACAAGTGTGACCTTGGGCCCACAAACATTTCATCTACAATATAAATCAATATAATAGCTATTTTCCCTATGCTGTATGTTGTAAGAATAATAGAATAGTTTTTTGTGAAGCATGAGGTCAGAACCATCCTCTAATAAATATTGTGCAATTGGGTAAATAATTACAGCAGGCTGAATGACCCTCATGTATTAGGTTACATTTCCTCTGTCTACTCTGATACCAAGAGGTTTCAGAATGAAGTGGGTCTCCATGACTTGGCAGACTTCTGTATTATTAGCACCAACGAAAATGCTTAAAGTGGTGTCTGAGCAAGCTGAGGCATTAGCACCAAGCTTCCCAAATTTTTCTTTAAAAAAATCGAAGTATTTGCCAGGAATGTTGCAATGTACTGCAAAATACCAAATAATCCCATTAGCACAATATATGACAGATTCTTCAGATATGCCAGATGAGTATTCCCCATTTATAGTAGACAAAAATAGAATTACGCACATAGATAATAAGAATTCATGCAGTGCAAGTAATATTCGTGAGTGTTCCTGAAGGGTATACAACTATTATCATCTAGTCCATAAAGCTACAACATTTTAAGAAGCTACTGTCTTCTGCAGCTTGCTCTGCTCCTCATGTAAAAGCTTCTCAGTAAGACTCAGCCATCCACAGGGGGCCAGAGATGACTAAGACTATATTTGAAGCTGCTGCTGGATTATTCAGAGGTCATTTGTCAAAGTACTAACATCTAAATTAACCTGGTTGTATTCTCAGAAATGACACCTTGGAATAGATAAAAGACTGAATGCCACAAAGGATTTTCTAGTTCATGAAATACTGCCAGAAAGCACATGCAGAAGATCAGAGCAACTCAGGAATCGGATAATTTTGAGCATACTTCTAAAACCGATTATGTGGTCAGGAGTCATGTGATCAGGATACAGGACTGGTCAGGGGAGACAGATGTCAACCTGACACTAGGAATACAAAGACTTAGCTGAGAATAATGAAAAAGAAGAGTTAGTTTGCAAGATGAGGCTACTTGTATTCTTGTATTTGTAGCTATATCTCATTCCGTGAATAAAGTGGAGGGAAATCAACACATGATCTAATGCAATTGCTGTCTTGGCTACATATTTCCTTTATATTGTTCACAGCCTCAATATATCATATTGTAGTAAGAGTTCAGACAACTAAAGCAGTGAAAAATATTAATATCATTTTTTTAGTATCTGTATCAAGTTTTATTGGAACATTTCTACCACTGTTTGGGTAGTAAAATCAAATTAGCTGTTTGGTTTTTTTTCCTGTGGGTTCCAAGAGATGTCTAGTGTTACCTATACTAACTGTCCAAAAACCGCAGGTCAGAATGAAAATAAAATAGTGATTTCTAATAGCTGTTTATATTTCAGTTTCAGTTTTTGAATTCTTAGATAACATTTGGGGCATATTTTTATACTGGGATAGAAGTGCTAAAAGTGTAAGAAGAAGCAACCTAGAAATTCTTATGTAATCAAAAGACTCCAGAAGGAGTTTAAAGAAAATAACGACGAGCTTGCAATAAAATTTTGAGAGCTGGCAATAATTAAATTTCATTTTCTGGAGAAAAAAAATGAAAGGAATGTAATAATTCTTAGCTAAACACTCTAATAGAATGTTATTTATTTACTTTTATACTAGAATTGAAAATAAACTGTAGAAAGAATTCTATTCCTGTGTTTTTGTAAATTTGAAACTGAACATGATCTGACAACTGCCTGTCCACTCCAAAAATGAGTAAGCATGAAAAGCTAATCTCTGAACCCTTACTGTCTGACTTCAGAAAATAATTAAATTCTTTTACATGCTTAAATCAATTCTTATCTTGTGCATATTACTAGGATACAACTGCTGACAAAAATTAACCAAAACAAACACATACATCAAAATTCAGTATTAAACTCCCCTTAATTTCTGCAAGAATTCCTTTTGTCTCTCAGGTAATTTTAATTGCAGTCTGCATTACATTTATAATACTTCTTTTTTTATGAAAATATAGATATTTATATAGTATTTTTTCATGAAATATTTTCTATCTCTAAAGGAAGCAACTCTGTTGAGTAAAAAGTGTCTAAAAACTTGAATCAACAGACATGGAGTCTCACTTTGTTACTCTAAACTCAACCACAGTAGGAAAGGGAAGTTCAAATGTACAACTTTGCATCGCTGCCAAAATACACGATCTCTGTCTCAATAAACTGAGTCAGTTGAGTCCCACTGTGATGATGGAGTTCAGGCTGCAAGAAGAGTTCATGTTGGGCTGAGTCTGCAGTACCACCCTAGAATGCAATGTGCAGTATCTGGTTTTTATTCTCTTTGGGCTGGGAATTTATAGCAAACAGTTCTTTTGGGAACAGTGTTAGCAACTGAAATATTGCAGCACAAAGTGGCCTCCCAGTAACTTTTAGGTACTGCTACAATGCGCACAGATAATAAAAATAGAATCCTGCTTGTTCATCTGAAGTAGTTTCTGAATTTAAGTGATTGTAAGTAACTGTAACTTAAACCTGATGGTCAACTGAGGCAAACAGAAGGACATTTAGCTTAGAATTTCCAGCAAAAAAATCCAGCAAGATAATTGAGGCAAAAAGAAAATTATATAACAAGATGTCAAAACCCCTTTATCTTGGAGTGGGAGCAAGTATTTTTTCTTCTTTAAAAGCTAGTGTCTGTAAAATAATATATAACAGTAATTTAAGTACATTGATAAAACTAGAAAGTGTTTTAATTGCTGCAAATATTTTTTGACTAAATTACCAGTGCTTATATTTCTTTTCAACTTGTTTGTTTTCCTGAAGTCTTTTTTTTTCTTTTTAAGACAGTATGAACTGTTAAACAAAATCATACGGCTTGGCTCTGTTCTGAGCAAAAACAGCTTTATCAGCACTACTGCTGTGCACTCTGCTGTGACTTAACCTGACTACACCTTAACCTCTCCATCACATAAACGGAGGTAAACTATACTTATATGAATTTTGCGGCTTGCCTGAGATATTCACATTAATACTTCTGTTCAAAATTCTCTTATTATTTCTGATTGATAAAAGCTGATAATGTAGCATTTTTTAAAATTAAAGCTGAATTTCTTATTTAATTAATTCCAGTACTTATACTTTAATCTGTCTGCAGTCACAAAATCAGTACGTTTCAGTGCGTTGCCCAGCAGTGTACAATACTAAAACATACAAATTGTTGTAAAACTGATTTCTAATATTAAACATGAGTAGATTGTGATGCGCTTGCATATGTTCATGGCTCTCATGTTGTATACATGTGCATGAATTCAACGGGCTGGTAAAAGGGAGGATGTGTGGGTGTATGTTCTCAGCTGCCATCCCTAGGGTTAGGGAGAGTCTCATCTGCATCCTCTGCATACTCAACAAGTTTGGTGGTCATGGATGGTGTTACCCCTTCCAACAACCACTCCTTGGGTTAAGAAGGGTATCATGTCTTACATATTGAGCCTAGGTGGTCACGTACTCTTCATACCCTGTTTCAGGGTGATGGAATTCTGCTCTTCATTTTCCATGTAACCCTCCCATAACCAGGTGACTCTCCCAGTTATGACACAGGCTACACAACACATGCAAGGTCAAGGTCAACTCTTTCCTTGTTTAATTTCACTTAGAAACAAATTAACAATGAAACTATCAACTCCCGGTGCTCAGCTAAATGCACCTCCTCATCTTATGGCAACATAAACCCAATCTCCCTCTGCCAGGACAGCCGAACTCTGGAATCTGCTTCCCCCTCTTAATGACTTCCAGCTGTCCATCTCTCCTTCTAGGCTTCCTGTTGCTGGCAGGTGCTATGGGGTGGGGAAAACTTCATCTCCATGTCCAGGACACTGATAACCACCTCCTTCCTCTGGGCTTTTTTTCCTGCTGACACGCTGTAATTTATATTAGTAGCTTGTGTTTTTCATTGCCTTGAAGAGTGCAGAACCAAGGTCTGTGACCTCATTTAAGAGACAATGAAAAAACAAAGCCTTCCTGATGGCGAAGGTAAGTGGAAGATTCTAACAGGAAGGCCATGTTACAGACTCCTTCGGCATCACGATGTAGCTGCCCTGGGGAATGTAACCTATTGATTGATGTTTACACACCCAGTCTATACACAAGGCAGCGTGTACTAGAGAAGTTTGCAGTAAACCAGAGCAACTTTCCCCATGAAGCCATGTCCTAGGAATTTTTGATAGATTTTAGGAGTCTACTTGGTTTTCTGTCTTGTCTTTTTGGGGGTAGATAAGACCTCTGCTGTATTCTTCTCTGGTTATGAGATGAAATTGCACTTTCTTGTGAAAAGTGAGTCACACTAATGGTGGAACTCCAGGTCCCTGCATCAGTGAATCTAGGGCTGCCATGCTGATCTTTTCCAGCTCTGCTTTTTTAAATTCTGCTAATTCAACTGAATATATTATAAGGGTAGGAATGACGTCTGAAGTAGTATCCTTTATAACATGCAGTTGGGAAAAAAAAAAGTGTAGTTTTGGTCAAATACTTTCTTCACCATTTTTTTCCATTTAAATGGTCTGCCTGTTCTCTTGGTAACGACAGGTGATATGATATCAGATATTACTTCTCCTTACAGACCTTGCCACTTTTATATCCCCAAACTATTCTTCCTATAACTGTAATCATTTATAGCTGTCACAAAAGTGAAAAGAATGTCCCCTGCAGCCCTGAATGCATACATAAGTGAAAAACCCCAAACCAAATCTACATCACAAAACATCCAGAAACTTTTACTGGAAACAAGTATGTTTTGAATTCATTGTTTAAACAAGATCTAACATATTTCTGGGGTTATAATATGTTCTTGAGAAGCACATAAATTACTAAAATATTGAGGACATTGCCAAAACCTGCTAGAAATATTTTCAGCAATTTTGTGTGTAATATGAACATGATTCCATGAAAGATGTGGAATATCCCAACTGCAAAAAAAAGCCAAACCAAAAATATCAATGCTTCTGCCTCCAAGGCAAATTAGGGAGCACTTCTCTTTGAGTAACTTTCACAAACACTGTAAGTGACAAAAGCCCTAGCAACTAGGTTTGAATCACACAATATATTTCTGGTAGACCTCTTACAAGTGGAAAAGCCACAAAAAAATTGCATGCTTACTCAACAGGTATGTATTAGGAAAATTTCTTGTGCTGACCCAATTCAAACTGAATGTAGTTTCATTTGAAAAAAGTGAAATCCAGAGGGAAATATTTAGGATTGGAAGAAATCTGCCTATCAGATTTGTATCTGATAGCTGTAAATGCAGGTATTCCAAAATACAAAGATTTGGGAGAAAGATAATGCACAGAATACTCTGTTACAAGGCAAGGTCTCTCAATTCACCAAAACTTGCTAACCACACACTTTAAGTTTTCTAAAATATTCTAAGAATTATCATGAATACTGTTTGGGTTAATAATTAGAAAGTTTTTCTAGAGAATCAACTTATGAAATGGCAGGAAAAACATGCAAAGGTGATTCATTATATAAAAATGTCCTTAAAGTAAGTATCTTGCAATGGGAAAGTGTTAGTTGTGTGTTTATTGCGGTAACATGTTGTGTCTACACAAAAAGCATATACACAAATTTCTCTTCTAAAGTTCTAAAGCCGTAGGGAATTGTGGTCTTTTGTTTTGTGTTGTGTCAAGCTGTGAACCTAGCCCCTGTAATAAGTGAATTTTTTCGGCTAAACTTTGAATGACCTTGTACTTGGAAAATGTTTTTAAATACTGTTTAGTCATTGTAGTTGTTTAGCAGTTAATCCAAGCATATTGTTTTTAAGTAAGGTTAGCTTCTTGTTGCCCAGATGTAATATGGAATAAACGGTCAAGGGGACAATGATAAAAATATTAGGAAACAGAAAGCAGAGAAGATGGTTATTAAAAGGCAGGGATGTGGAAAAATGAAAGGCTACGTAGAATCATGTTAACTTACGGTAAAGGAGAATTAGAAAACCCTAAAAGCAAACAAAAAGTTTAATATATAAACATGTTAAAATTATGACATGATAATGGTCATTATAGTCAAATGCACATGTAATAACACACAAAGATAAGTAACTGAAAGTGCAAGATCACAAATATGAGATGATACAATATACAATGACTATAAAAGTTACAATAAAAATTATAAAGGATGTTCTGAGGAGAGACATAGTATTGATCCAGTAATTGTTGAATCTCCTTAGATTTCCATATAACTGGAAGAAAACAGTCAATGCAGTCTCTCACCTTGAAGTTTACATTTGTAATTGTACATGCAATAATTGCAGTAATAGTAAAAACGCTTACAAAAATATATTAAAGAAATAGATAATTTGGGCTAGAGTACTGTAGCCACTTTTCTTTTCTGAGAAGGGACTCTACAGATCAATATGCAGCAAAAATCAAATTTGACAGGCAAAGCTATCCCCAAGGATGCAGAAATCCTTCTCCTACAGCCAAAGGTGGAAGGATTGGGTATTCTAACATATTCTAATTCACACAAAGCTTAAACTTCCTTTGCTTCTCTGCAAGCACACACACACAAAGAATTTTGTTTCTTGTTACAGGTAACTTTTCCACAAACAGTACAAAAGTTACAAAGGAGGGAAAAAGAAAATATACTTCTTTATAAAAACAGGTATGATATTCCTGTAGCAAGATACTGACATCGGTGAAATGCAATAATTGGTGCTTCTTTCCAGGCTAAAATATATTCTGCCCTCATGTTTCAACTTCTTTTTCCATTTGTTTGGGGGAAACTCTGCCTGTTATGAGTACTTTGCTTCCCAAGTAGGCTACAGGAAATGCACAAGGATTTGCTTTGGCAGTGCTATTTAACCCTTTATTGAAAAACCAGGTACTCTGCATATCTGGATCTTTAAACCAATACATTTCTATAACTGCACCGGCCCAAATATTTCACTTACTTGTAATAGTTAGATCTTCCAACCTTTCAGTTGGAGGTGCTGAAATCCAACTCTGGGAGAGATAAATCTGAATAACCTTCCTGTCTGAGAAGTTATGTTCATGCATCCTAAAGTGCTATCACGACCTGCTGTAAAAACAGGTTTCTGACATTGTCTTGCAAACGTTATTACTTAATTCAGAGAAAAAGAAAAAAAAGAACCATATAAACAAAAAGGAAAAGGGAAGATGCATCTCACTGAGGTGTGCTCACAGCAGAACACCCAGAAAAATTTCATTACCTCAGCAATATCTTTAAGTACCTGAAGGGAGGGTGTCCTCCTGGTGCTGAGCAATAGGACAAGAGGCAGAAAGTGGTCCACGAGAAGCTCCATCTGAACATGGAGGAAGAACTTCTTTACTGTGAGGGTGACCGTGCACTGGAACAGAATGTCCACAGGTGTTGTGGAGTCCCCCTCACTGTAGATATTCAAGAACTATGCGGACACAATCCTGTGCCATGTGCTCTGGGACGACCCGGTTTGAGCAGGGGGTGGGACCAGATGACCCACTGCGGTCCCTTCCAACCTGACCCGTTCTGCCATTCTATGAGCCTGTGATCTGCACAGTTCATATGGAAATATCTGGTATCTCAACAGAGACACGGCATAGGTGCTCCTACAGCTCAGGAAGGGCAGGAATCCGCTGGATTCCCAGGCATTTCCAACATCCCTCTCTTAGCACCCTGGCTAGACAGTAGCTGCTGCTATAGGGACTGTGAGGAAAAAAGAAGTCTGGACTTGGACACCGGGGGGGGGTGAGGGCTCACGTAGCCCACCCATCCGAGGTCCCGTTCCTCGCAAGTAGAATGTCTCCCGCTCCCAGTCTCCCGCCTCGGGACAACCCGCCCCGGGACAACCCGCCCCGGGACAACCCGCCCCGGGACAACCCGCCCCGGCAAGGCGCATGCGCGGCGGCGGCTCGGGCGGGCGAATTCAAACGCGCCCCTCGCCCCTTCTCCTCGCCGGGGCAACGCTGACGTCATTGACCGCGTCCTCCCCTGCCCTGCGGTTTCCGGCGCTCGCCCGCGCCTGGAGTGCGGTGGAGCGGGGCAAAGTTTTCATTTCTGTGGTTCACGGCGACGTTTCTCTCCCCCAGGCGCGGGCGGGGGTTGCGTGAGCCCGCTCCGCCCGGCGCAGACCCTCCTGTATCCTCGCCGTCCCTGCGGGAGCAGCGGCGAGGCGCTCTCGGCGATGGCTTTGTGGGGCGTGGAGGCGGCGGCACGGCGGGTGGCGGAGCTGGAGGAGGAGCTGCGGGGTCTGGCGGAGGAGCTAAGCAGGTGCCAGGTACCGGAGCGCGGGGTCGCCCGGAGCTGGGCTGGCGAGTCCCCCGGGTGCTGCGCGTTCGCGTCCCGCTCCTGGGGGGCCCGGAAGGTAAGGACGGAGAGCAGGGCCCCGGGCAGTTCCGGGACGTGAATTAAACCGGTCCAGGCCCTTGCCCTGGCTGAAACCACCTGTCCTGAGAGCTTTTTCGTTCCTCCCCAGAAGCCACGGTTTGCTTGAATTGTAATGGCAGTAGTCCCGATGTGCTGCCTTGTGCAATTCCGGGGAAAAATGAACAGGCAGAGGGGTTTTAGAGAAATGTAGGTCTTGAAGGAACCTTTGGAGGTCATTTAATCTCTCGCCCAGCCTTGCAGTGGGATTAAGTATACCCGAGCCGTTTCTGAGGAGGGAGGGCTTAATGACTAATTATGGGTGTACTTTGAAAAGTTCCCCCCTGTGTCTCTCCTTGAGACTCCTTTCATAGGTACGCTGCCCTCATTTTTAATTAGTTGTTCATCTCTGACATTTATGTGTGTTTCCTGAAAATATAAAAGTGTTGATAGTACGAAATGAGTGAAAACTCTCTGCCAAACACGTGGGTTACACCAGAAGTATGCAGCAGAGAGGAAGGTGACATTTAATGCTGCAGATGCTTTCTTGCTTGATGGAAGCCAAAATAGTACTTTCATGTGGCATGTGGTCTGGTTAAAGCCACGAAGGCCTGGGCTGACGTGGTCATCAAAAGGAAGCATCCACCTTGGAGTTAGTCGAGGTTCCCTTCTCCAAGCAGCTTTGGTACACCTGACAACTGGCATTGGTTCCTGCTGTGGGTAGAATTCAGACTTCTTGAAAAAACATACTGCATAGAAGATCTATGGGGAGAGGGATCTGTTAATGAAAATCCTGTTTGGAAATGCTGAACAGTGCTGAATGCTCAATGTCTTGTGGGAGAAGTTCAGAAAACTCTTTATAAAGATATATATTCCTAGTATGCAGATGTGCACTATCAGATGAAATTTGGTGGAAGCAGGAGGAAGGCCCAGTCGTCTGCTCATTTGGTAGTTGAACATAAATTATACATTACTAAAACATAGTAATTTTGAAGAGCATTAAAAAGAATAGAAACTTGGAAGTAAACAGTACAATTATGTGCAGTACACATTCAATTATGTGTGCATTTCTGCTTGTCTCTTGATGAACACATTCCAGTTGTTTTAAAGTCAGAAAACAGAAAATATTTTAGATATATTTATTTTAATTCTTTTGCATATTATCTTGCCGTTCTTGTATCTTTGTCTTTTATTAGATCAGATAGTTTTCTGGGAGGGAAGCAGGCAAAAAAGAACAGGAAATAGTTGAAAACACAAGCCAGTCAGTGTTCTGCAATAATCTCTCCAGCACTAGGTAGAATCCAATATATACCATCTTTCTAATGACAGGGGATGCGTGTCTGCAGGATTTATTTCAGGTTATTAATAAACTAAAAAGGAAAGTGAGGTAGTAATCTATAAACAGGGTTTCTCTGAAAGCACTGCAATGTAGACATCTTTACCATTTTACTAATCCGTCAATAAATTTAGACAGGTTTAAGCATGTGTATGTTATGTAAAGAACAGGGAAGCCGGATTTTAATAAGTAAAATAGGTGATAATGTAATAAATTATGCAGCTTTTTCAATGTAGTATTATATAAGGTAATTAACTTTTTAAAAAGAAAGTTTTGTGAAGATATTCTGAATTTGAAGGGGAACTAAAATAGGCTTCGGTAAGATTCTTCAATTGGTTTCAAAGTCAACTGATAAAATTATTTGGGGATGATTAATCCATTTTAAGGTCATATTTTGTGAAAACTTTATGGAAAGACAGGCTATTTGAAAACATAAATACATATGGGTAATGTCAATGTTATGTTTTTCTAGTTTCTTCACAGTTGTAATATGAAGTTTTTGCTGGCCAACTAATTCCTTTTGTGGAATTTTCTTTGATCTGCTATGGTCTACTTAGTTTCATTTAAATCTAAGAACTTTTTTGGTTCTTGTGATGTCTTCGAAAATTTGGAGGTCTTTTTAGTAGAGTTGTGAAACCATTTATTTTGGAAGGGACCTCTTGAGAGAATGTATTACATCCCACCCTAGAGCAGATTGCTCAGGATGGTGTCCAGTTAGGTTTTGAGTGTTCCCATGACTGGAGACTGCAACCCCTCAGGACAACCTGTGGAGGTGTGTGAAGACCCTCGCATAGAGGGTTTCAGTGTCTAGTGAGATTTTGCTTGTCCTATATTCCATGCTATTGGGTAAGGCTATCCCTTCTGTAGACTGCCTTAGCAGGCATTTTGGATAGAAATGTTATGTAAGTGTCTTTATAAAAGATGTTAGTGAGAGGGTGTTAACTTTTAGTCCAGCAACTGGACACAATTGCCTGGGATTTTTCTTTCTTTTTTTTTAGTCTTTTTCCTTCTGAGTAATATGTTCACAGACACATAAATTGCATTTCCAAAAAAAGCTTCCCAGCTGAAATCTAATTTAGTAGTTTAACAGTGAACAAAAGGATTAGTCTTAGGTATTTGTTTTGGTATTAGCCTCTTGAATACTTTTTTCCAAAGAAAAAAAGACATCAAATGATTGATGCTGAAAGCTTTAATTTGTTCTAGGAAACTCTAGTCAAAGTTTTAGAGAAGAGATGTATGCATCCACCAGTTATTTAGCATTTGAATAAATTATGCCAAATTTCTCTTCTACACACCTTCTTGGACCATTATATTCACTGTAATATAAACTGCACTTCTGAAATGAAGTCTTTTCAGGGAACTGCAGCCCACTGATGATATGGGGTCCATTGGCTGAATACTTGGGAGCCTTTTCTGGCTAATGCAGCTCCTGAATCTGGTGGAAGTATTGTGCATGCTAGCTTTGCTCTAACCACAGGTATTCCAGGCATCTCCTTCTTGTCTCTGTTCTGCAACAGAATCCTGGAGTACCTGACCCTTTTACTCATCTGGGATGGTGCCCTTTCTGTTCAAAATGAGATTCTTATTCATATTTATTCTGTCTTTTAAGATAACACTTCCCACTAAGTGAAGGTTCCTACAGAGTCAAATATGGTATTTTTTTACTTCCTTTTTTTTCCCCCCTTTCATTCATTCTTTTCTAAAGCTGAGATTCTACTGGTAAGTCTTGACTTCTGCAGCTTAGGTTTGGAGTATTTGATATTTTCTTTAGTACTCCTCCAAACATTGTGGGAGCTTGAATCATAAGAAGCAAGACCTTGGAGTAGGACATGTTAAAATCACAACAATTTTGTTGCAGTCAGTCTGTGAAAACTCATGTTGACTTGTAATTCTGTGATAGAATTTGCAAAAATGAGAAAGCCAAGTTCCCAAATTGTCTACTGAGGAACCTGGTATAAAGCTGAAAAGGTATGTCTCTATAGTATGCTGTTTTGGGAAAGTTATGGTTGTGTCTGCAATAAAGCACCCTATAATTATTCTGATAATAATTTTTAACCTAAGTGCTCCTCTTCTCCTTTTTTTACTTGAGAAATTAAGTAATTGTTCTGGAAAACAACTGAAAACATGAAATTGCTTTTTATTTTTAAATTTCTGTTTTCATTGGGACTTTGTTACATTTCTGTGAAGGGCTTGATGCTGTTGGGGGGCAGTGAAAAGGCAAAGATGATGGTAAGATATGGCACATCTTGTCTCTATTGTTTGTGTTAACTGCTGCATTTCATTTCAGGGTTTTATGCTGCTGCCTACGACCGTAAAATTTCAAGATCCTCCCATGGAAGATCTTTGATACCTGTGTTCTTATTACTCTCAGTAGATTTTGTTTCTGCTTGGTGTTTAAAAGATCTGGCTTATGTTTTAACCTCATATTATTTTCTGTTGTGCTGTTTTCACGAAGCATAGTGGCTCCTGGTGAAGGAAATTAGAGTGGTTTGGTTGGTCGTGTGTGGGGTTTTTTGTTTGTTTGATTGGGTCTTTTTGGTTTTGTTTTTTTTGGGTTTTTTGATAAGGAGAATGATACGTGAGTGGCGTTTCTGAGCCAACAGTACATTTTGAGCTTTCATATACTTTAAGCTCATGTGTTTCTTTAAACCACCTGTATCCTCTATATTGATTCACAGCATATTCCCTGGTTGGTTTCCGGCAGTCTTTTTTTTTTTTTTTTTTGTGAAAGACACTTCATTTGGTATCAAAATGGTATTTGGTGTAAAATTATGTTCATTCCTCAAGCAGAAGATACGTATTTGGTGTCCTAGCTTTCAGTCTCTTGCTAAGGTACACACTCTTTCATGCCCCACTATTCTGTAACTAAAAAGATAGGAGTGGTTCTTTCAAGTATTCTGTGATGGGAAACATCATCAAATCCTTGCTTTGGACAAGACAGTGTGATTCAAGACTGAGTTTTCCACAACCAGCAGTATTACTGGTAATACAGAAAGTTGGAAGAAGCAAATACGTATCTTCTGTTTTTACTTATGCTATTGGTGTTGTTCACAAGAGGGCTTTGGTTTGTTTAACTTTATTTCATATTTTTCAGCCTAGGACCTCTTCATTTGTTGAAAATGCTGTTTTGAGTTCAAACAAGTGTCCTAACAATTTTTCCATTATTAGTTTAAAAAAAAGCACTATCAGCCTTCATTTTATTCATTGCAGTTTTGCTCTCAAAGGTAAGGTGGCGTTTCTTACTGCTGAAAGGATGCTGTGTTTTCCTAATTGAGGACTTCCTTTCTAAAATTGTGGTTCTGCAAAAACTGAAGTGCTTATAATGCCTACTCCTTTTCTGTGTTAGGAATTTAGTACACCATTGCATGGTACTCTGCACAGTTTATACTCGTGGCCCAAAAAGTACAGTCTGTCAGCCGCCAGTGGTCTGCAGACCATATCGTTTAGTCGAAGAAACCATTCTGCCCTATATGGTTTTCATTTTACAAATGCAGTTTATACATTAAAAATAGATAGTTCTCCATTAGTAAAAAAGTTTGAAACTGATCAGTAATATGTCTGTGACTGTTCTGCTGCTGTAGATTCACTGGCACAATTTTCACACTTTCTGTCAGAAAGTGGTAAATGCAAATGGAGAATAAAGAGATCTTCCTGTAGTTGCTGCCATTTTTGCTTCTCTTAATTAACAGAGGTTGGAAAGAAATCTTCACGAATGGACTTTGTGTATCCGTGGGCATTTTTGGGTAGAAAAGAATCAAAAAAGGGGACTAACAGCCCTTTGTGGGAAGTGGAGTGACAGGGACTTAGTTGCTTCTGGCCTTGTTTCATGCTTTACGTTTCCTGCTTGTTGTGAAAAGCTGTACATAGACCCATTCTGGTCTTCATGTCCTATTTCACAGTGTATTCGCAGAAAAAGAACAGTACTTTGTGGGCAGTGGAACTCTCTCATTTTGATCATTTTTTGGGTCAGGGAGGGCTGTAAAACATTCTCATTGCCATCACTAGCACTGATAACAGATCGGATTGCTATAACCAATTTTTCTCATGGAAAATATTTCATTAGCTGGAAAAGTAGATGCATTCATTCATTCTGGACCAATTTAAAATCCAGGACACTCACTGAAAATCTAGATATAAATGATACCATTGAATAAGTAGTTTTAATGCCTCCCCTTTATTTACAAGTAAACATGAAAAATGTATTAACTAACACACCAAGACATTGTGTTGCTTCATAATAGATGAATAGCTATTGGAGATGCATGTCAATTGTACATAATAGAAATGGTTTTAAATCAATAGCTGAGAATTGAAAGTAACAGTAAATTAAAAAAACCAAAACCATAGTTCCTCCCTGGTGATGTGTTTTTCTGTCGACTTTGTTCTTATTCTTCTGCCTTTGTGACAAAAATTGAAATTTTTGTGAACTACCAGTGTGAGAATTTGAGCATTGTCATGGTTTCAGAGCCCCAAAATCCAATTCCTGATTCTTAGCCCCCCTCCCACATCTCAACCCAGTGTGAGATGGGTTTTCCAGACACTACACGAGACTCAAAATGGGGGGAAAGGGATATATTACAATACACTGTACAAATAAATAAATAGTATAATACATCATATACAATTTCAACTAACTCTGCCATGACATACAATACTTACAATGGATCAAATGTCTTCTCCCTTCCAAATAAAAGTCCAGGAGGGAAGAAGAAAAAAGACCCCTTCCAGTCTCTGAGCGGCAGTCCACTAGGGCAGCAGGTTCTCTGTGTCTTTCATGAAGCAGCAGTTGTTGGATCTTTGCCAATACACACGAGGGAGGCCTCCAAGCCTCTCTCGGCCCCCCGACGCAAACGAAGGGTCTTTCTGTGGGCTGCGTTACCCCAGACAAAGGTTGCTCCACCACTGTCATGTCGACAAAGTGCAGAAGCCTTCGTGACGGTCTGGTATCTTCAGGGGATTCAAGCCCCATTGCAGAGCTTCTGTGCTCTGCCTCAAGATGGCTGCTAGCTTCTCTGAAGTGGCAGCAAGGGAGGGCCCAAGGTCCTCTCTCACACATTTCATCCTGGCTGAGCTCTCAGGACCACTACATTTAGGACTTCCAATTAATAGGAGTCCACCCCCTCCATTTTTGGAGGGGTCTCAAAGAAGTTTGGGGGAGTTTTGCAGTTCTTACCCCAACAAACTCTGCCACATTGTCTTATTGTCCACGCATTCTTTATGTCCAGTCTAAATCTACATTTAATCTAAATTTAAATATTTTTAAATTGAAAAGCATTCAGTTTAAAACTGTTGCCCCTTCTGTCACTTCAGCCATTTGTAAAAAGTCTGTCTTTGTTACAAATGCCCTTCAGGTATTGAAAGGCTGCAATCAGGTCTCTTGTAAGCATTTTCTAGGCTGCACAAACCTCTCTCTCTCATCCTGTTTTCACAGGCCCTGCTATGGACCTGTGCTGATATGGCCATGTCTTGCTGGTGCTGGGGTCCACAGAGCTGGACACAGTACTCCTGTTGTGGAGGTCTCACAACAGCAGACCAGAGAGTGAGAATTGTCTCCCTTGACCTGCTCAGCTTTTGATGCAGCCCAGGATGCAGCTGACTTTCTGGTATGCAAGTGCACGTTGCTGGCTCATGTTCAGTTTTTTTTTCCACCAGTACCCCCAAATCCTTTTCCACAGGACTCCTCTCAATCAATTCGTCTGTGTTATAGATATTGGGATTTGCCCAACCCAGGTGCAAGACCTTGCACTTAGCTATGGCTAGCCTCTCTGGGGTACCAGTTCTGGTTGCATTCCTCCCATTGTGGGGTTCCATTTCCAAAGGCTTGAGGTGGATAGGGAAGGGGTTACTCCAGCTCCAGGGGTTTCTTTGGGTCCTGGATGCATGGAGGGGAGAGCTGCTCACCCCTCCCCCCACCCACAAGGTCCCATGGCAGCCACAGACAGCACACGGGACTTGGAGAGGAGGCGAGAGAGAGGGAACTTTATTGATGGGGTGGTTACATATATAGGTCCTAGGAGGATTCACAGAGTGACCAATTACGGGGTCAGGGGGCTTACAGGACACCCAATCACAGGAAGGGGTTAAAAGGTCCAATGAGAAGACTTCTTGATATCTTCTCAGGACATTCCTGAGACAGAGATAAAAACTGGCCATGGGGGATTTTGGGAAGAAGAACATGAGTTAGCAAAGAGACTACAAAAAAGCCATTTTAAAATATGTTTAAACCACAGTTTTCTCATACAAGGCAGATTCACTGCTACACTTGGCCATATTTGAACTTTGAGATTTGCATGGGTCTGCTCTTCAAGCCTGTCCGCGTCCCTCCCTCAGGATGGCACCTCTTCCTACTGGTGCAGAAACTGTGCCGTTCAGCTTGATACTGTTTATATCACGAAGATATAATTATGAAGATATTAAGCACTGTTGGTCTCAGTATGGACCCTGGAGGGACACCCCTCATGATTGGTTTCCATTTCGACATTGACCTATTAACTGTAACTCTCTGGACAGGGTTATCCAGCCCATTCCTTGTCCATCTAATAGTCCATCCATCAAACCCATAGCTGTCCAATGAAATGGCAAGAATGTTGTGGGGGACTGTATCAAAGGCTTTACAGAAGTCTAGGTGGGTGACATCCACAACCCCATCATTTATCCAGTGATGCAGTCACTCCGTTTTATAGGACCATTAGATTAGTCAGGCACAGTTTGCCCTTGCTGAAGTCTGTTGTCTGTCTCTAATCACCTCCATGTCATCCATATGCCTTGTCATAGCCTCCAGGAGGGTCTGTTCCATGATTTTACTGGGCACCATGGTAATGCTGACAGGTTGTTGGTTCCCAGGATCCTTCTTTTTACTCTTTTTAAAAAAAGGTGTGAAATTCCCTTTCCTCCGGTCATTGGGGAGTTTGTCTGACTGCCGTGAGATAGGCATGAGCTAAAAGCTACCTGCTATGGGAATGACAAAACATTGCTATTTGTCAGTAAAGGAAGCTACATTGTACATGCGGAGGTTTAGGCTCTTGCTTGTAATTTTTCCAACTGCACTGAGGAAGCCTATAGAATACACTTTGATGTCTGCGTTTACCATGTAGTTACAGATTCAGTGTTGAGAAGGATGACTGTAGCTGGTTTGGTTTTCACATCGAACTGCTTTGGTTCTGGAAGGAGGTATGCTGTTCTTAAGGAATGACTTCAGATAATCTTGCCCTTTGTTGTTATTAAGAACGCACTGTTTCAAGTATTTCAGGTACTGTCTAGCTCATGACTTAAAAGATATGCAAATATTCTCTGATTTCTCCTCAGTTTCACAGGATTTGTAAAATACTACAGTGTCATTTCAGGCAGAGCTGACATAGTGAACCCAAATTCCTCTTGGTTAGTTGTGGTAATAACTCAGAGCAAATATACCCAAATATATACATATGGTTATATTGTCTGTAAAATAAAACTATCTGTGCATTCCTGTATTCTTGAGTGCATTGAAAACCACAAATGCATTATGATTATATTAATCCAGAGCATTATATTTAAACAAAAGCCAGCTCTGAGAGCTGTGGTGAAGCTTTTAGGTTAGCCTGTGTTCTCATATAATCAGTTGAATTGTTAAAATAACTGTCAGAATTGTAGTGCTTCCAGTAAGCACTTATGCGACTTAGAAAATTCATGTCCTATTCAATACTGTGCATCTTCCATCTAAATTACTTCAATGACTATGGTTAGTTTTAATTAAAGTAGTTTAGAGACTTATAGCTTGAAGTGAAAGCTCGCAAATGAGTTATCCTATCCTCTTGATCTATAAAGGTATTAAAAGAAAGCTTTTGCAATCTCATATCCTCTCCTCTTTGAAAAAAATTCTTACATTCACAAAGAGCCGTGTCTCCAATGTTGAGTACTCAGGAAAAAGCAACTGTTGGTGGATGGCTGTACCCGTGAATGAAGGGATGCAGAGATCATGTGTGCTCACCGAAGAACAAAGTAATGGACTTTTTGCTATTCAGTGAGGGTGACATTGTGTGTGATAGGTCCATGTCTGTCTGGTAAGTTCTCTCTACCATTTAATGCGTGTTTATTTTGGGGATTACCATCACCTCCTGTGATGATACCGATCCGACTTCTGTGATGGTGATTCATGACCAGAGAACACCTTGTATTTCTTGTCCACTGGTGCCACAATTAATCATTTATGTTAATTAAGAATGTGTAATAAAATTGTTCAGTTAAGTGCATTGCTGTCTTTTTGTCAAACTGATGGACTAGTCTGAGAGTATGTTGATGAAATCACTTAGTACAAGTTGCATGGTAGTTTTGCTTAGACCACTATTATTGCATCAGTGTTGTAATGTGACAACACTGTTATTTTTGTGGTGCCTGTTTGCATTCAACAGAGTTATGAGTAAGGATGCAATCTCTACAGGGGGTGTCTATACACGCACGATATTTTATATTCTACATATATATGTGAGTAAAGCAGTATACTATATTTTTCCATTTTTGATTCCAGCGTATATTTGTTGCCAGGACTACTAACAGAGACAAGATAATGGGAAATCCTTTGAATAAAAAATTATGCCTGGAAGTTTAATTAAACTTCTTTTTCTGTGATAATAAATTTACATATTAGTTTTATATCACTTATAATGCTAAGGAATTGGACAGGAAGGGGGCAAAATGCTCTTTTTTGCTCATGGCATCTGTTCAAAAAAGCTATCAATCTGGATGGGTTGCTTACAGCCCTCTTACAATTCTCTACCTGGTCATAAGGTATTATAGTACATACTGTGTGTGAACTTGAAAATAACGTGGTATTATCTTAATAATCTTAAGAGCCTGGTGCATCTAAGATTCTAAGTTTTCTTGTGAGTTACAGATCAGTCTTCTACTGACTCTAGGTTATTGAAAAGCGTAGCACCTCAAAGATAGGTTCTGTAAAGAGTAAGAGCATTCTTTGCTGTAACCACTCAGCAGGACTGGATGGGTTGTAGACAGAATATTTAGAATGTAATATGTGACTGGAAATCACAAAGAAACTCTGGCACAGCTGGGTCAAGAGAATCTGAACTGACAGCATAAAGCAGTGTAAGTTTAAACATCCTGTGAGACATCAAGAAAGAATCAAGTGTGTCACTTGCATGTGAAGCATATATGTCAGCTTGATTAAAGGCTTGAGCTGTTTAGTCAGAAGTGTACTAGATGTTAGGGGAGTTTGAAACAATCCACAGTAATGCTTTTCTTGTAGATGTTTCAGTTGTTAAACTACCGTTTTGTGGGGTTCCCACCCTTCCCCCTCCATGCCATGTAGTGTTTTGCATTTCCGTATGAATTCTTCCAGCCTGATAATCATGTGTTTTTAAATATTCACTTCATAATACAGAAAATTGTCAGTATGTAATTATTATAGAATTATTACTAGAAATTAACAGTAAACCAATAGGTCCCTCTGTCCTCCCAGCTCTTTTATTTTGCTTTTTGGGGATATCTGCTGATAAAAGAACTAAACTGAGAGTTTGTGTCCTGTACTTTTGTAGCAATGATTGGCAGGATGGGGGTGGGGAAGGGGTTGTTTGGATTGGGTTTAAAGACCTTGGAGTTTGGGTATTGTTTTTTTCTACTCTGTTGGTATTCTCTTCCAGATTTCAAAAGATGGTACCTTTCTAATTAGTGAATAATAATTTTTAATGCTGCAAAGACTTAAGGTATGATATGAAGACTGAGAGTAGTTAGCATGCTTTGAAATAAATACAGTGAAACATGGAAAAGAGTACTGATTTAAAATTGTAGGTAAGTGAGATACTTGATGTATGAATTTACACTAAAGAAGGAGATTTTTCACTTTATCCTTGTTCTCAACACAATGAGTGATAGACATGTAAAAACCTAAACCTACTTGTAAATTTAATACCCAAACTGTCATGAATATACAGTTCTTGTGGGGAGGGGGGAAGAAAGATACTGCTTAAGCTTTTGACACTCCTTTTACTGCTAATTTAAAAGTTTTCCTATAGTAATTCAGTATCATTTCTTTTAAAAAAATGCCAGCTAATTCTCCTTGATAAAGCAGTATAAAAATACTCAAAATATTCTATGTTTAAGTCACTTTTAAGTTTCCATTAGACAAATAAATGCAATATTGATAGAATTTTCCACTTCTGATATAAAATATCCAGAGCAGTATTTATGCTTAGATTTCCCTTCCAAAAGGAAAATAAAATGTTTTAATTTAAATAAGGATATTTGTCTTTCACTGCTTATAAGTCAGAGGGATTCTTTGTTTTGTTGTTTATACTAATGTTTTATAAATTCACAATTTCATTTGAAGGCAAATATTCTTGCTGTAGCTAGTCATGCCATAAAAAGGTTGTTAATGGCTCATCTTCTATTTGTCCCTGCTTTTGAGCAAGGGATATTCAGTGTGCTGGGGTTTTTTTCTTTCAGAACTTTTTAGTTCTGGCATGCAAACTTGATTGCAGGTTATCTTTAGCTGACATTAGATGTGTTTTGAGTAATGTTGCTTTAATGAGTAATTTTTGCCAACTTTCAAATGACATCTGTATTCTGCCTTGTGTATATAAGATCTCAGCTGTTCAAGGTACACTCCTGCTGACCTCTTGAGCTGTTAACTTACACTTGAGTAGGCTGAATATTCCTTGGGTAAGCTTAAGATTGATACATTCCAGGCCTTGACAGCTGCAGAGGTTTTCTGTGCCAACTTCAGGCAGTCTAAGCAGCCGTTTTTCAGAAGAAATTGTTTGGCTCCCAAAACCATTCAGGGAACAGCTTTACCAAGTCCATTAATTCTGCCAAGAGCTTAAAAAGACTGTTTAAACTTCTTTTCATCTTAAAACTGTAATAATTTCTAGCTAATACTAATTCTATTATACAAAATGCTTAATTAATTATATTACTTATATTTAAATGATGCAGTTTTAGCTATTAAAATGTTTAGCATGTTAAATATAAGAAAGTAACATATTATGGTCATTTAACATTCCTTGACTATTTTTTTAATAATACTCTATTGTCATAATAAAAAATTTATACATTTCTGTGTAAACCTTCTTTTTGTGAAGTAAAGATCACATATTTTAACTGCAGCTGAAGTTGGTGTTTTGTTTGGTTTGGTTTGGTTTATTTGTTTGTGTTCAGAGCTTGTTTGTTTGTTACTGGTAACATATAGTTGAAGATGCATTTGTGTCCTTATTCTTTTGCCAGAAGTCCACTTAGGTAGTGGACTATGCTGCTTAGTTTTGTGTACCTTTACAAAAATTCAAGTACCTATCAAGTACGTAGCTTTTCATGATTTAAATTAGAATATCTGGTGATGTAATTACAATATTGCTTTATAGTTCTGTGTGTGCTTGTTCACAGATTGCTGTAGTAACTTTTAATACCAGTTCCTGTCATCATCAAAAATAAACAACATGTATTGGAATAGCGTTGTTTTGCAGTTTTGGAAATTCCAGTGACTTTTAACATATTTCCATAGGATCCTGAAGGCTTTTGTTTGTGTTTTGTGGTGGTTGTTGTTGTTATTTCTTTATTATTTAGTGGATACTACTTAACCTGTTCTGTGTAGCTGTTTCTTTGAAGTTTGTTTGGTGCACATTCAATATTCCTTACTGCAAGAAAGATTTTTTTTTAATTATTTTCCAGTTAGTATGAGTTTTTTAATCTTGTTTTGTCACTGTTTTTTTAACATAGACAGAAATGTTGTGGAAGTCAGGAGTGTCAATTTCACTGACGTGAGCACAATTTGAAGCTGGTTTTACTCTTCCTTGGACAACTTTTAACATAGTCTGCTTGACCAATATTTATAGCTGATTAGAGGTTAAACCAAACTGCTTATTCAGTTAAAAAAGATTGTTTGTACCTAAGTGTTTGTCTTCTCATTAGGAATGTTCATTGAAACTTTGTATTTTAAATTTATCTTATCAAAAGATCAGTTTCTGGGAGATTTGGCAAGGTTTAGGTAGAAAGGTGGTTGCCAGGGAGTCAATACATGCTGGATACTTAGCAAAAATTATGGAAGAGATGTGAACTCTTCCCTCTTCCTGTGTTGTACATATATACATATTGTTCATTAAGAAAAATTCAGTATGTATTAATGTAGATTTTCCTTTTTGTTGGTTTTTTTTTGTGATAGAGGAATGCCATGCTTAGAAGTAAGTGTAGAAGTAAGTGTCTGAAAGTTCTGTGCTGTTCTGTGTTCTTGTGATGCCTCAAGCAATTTCCTAGCTGGGAATTGAACTGTATAGGAGCCTGCAGGGTAGGACAACAAGCAGACACTGCTGCTTGTACGGAATCTCATGGTATTTGATAGTGCTTCTTGCAGTCATAGAGAAGCCAAGTGTCTCAGCTCTTCTAATATTAAAAATATAAGCAGAAAACCCAGCAGCTACTCTCACAGTCTTGTATACAGGACAGTAAAAGGGAAAGCTAAGGAAGCATGATTATAAGCGAATCCAGCTTGTTAAAGAGGCAAACAAAACTGAACTGAACAGAGCTCATGAGCTAGTAAATCAGCATCAGAAACTTTGACTGTTTGCTTGCCTCTAGATTTTTGAGTGTTTGCAGGTGAAATACTATTAAGACTTTTTTATGTTGGTTCTTCTCTCTGCTGTAATGATTTCATGGCCCTTAGACTAATTTGTTAGTGATTTTAAGTAGTTTATTATAAAATACATAGTGAATTCTCTATTAAAAATATAAAAAATGCTCAAACGCTATTTGCACTTCAGTTCTGCTCTCCATATCGCTGATCGCTGATCAGCTGAGCAATTTGAATTAAAATTATTTTAAAATTAGAGTTAGATATAGTGGTTTATTCCTGTTGTCATTGTTCAAACATTTCTTTATCCTGTAAGTGGTGTCATTTAGAGTATAAGAACTACTGATTTAATGTCATTCTAAATAATTAAAAAGAAGTCACATTTCCATTGCTATTATTTGGTGAGGTTTAGTTTGACCACTGTGTCTTGGGCTTTATTTCATTTTTTTTTCTCCCCCTGGCTTTTTTTAGATGTTAAAATTACTCAGAATCTGGGTTGTGTATAGATCCTAATGCTTTTTGGAAGCCTGTAGCAGTTTTTCCAAATCTGAAAAACATTTTTATTTTTCAATCTGTTTCTGCCTGAAAAGAAGTGGTAGGTGATGCATGGTTCAGAGTGTACAGGCATTGTAACTCTTCAAGTGGCATGGCAAGGCATTTTCAGGAGTTGGTGTCTTTTTGAGGACACATGAAACAAGTGCATACTTTTTACTGTCTCTCAGACTAGATCCATAAAAATTTAGAACACTAAAGTGCATAGGGTGATAGCATGCAATGAGAGGTTTTACTTTAAAAAAAAAAAAAGGTGGATAATTGTCTTTTCATCTGAACTGAGTAACCCAATTAATATGATGCTTACTGTTGGTCTTTTAAACTTAATTCTGAGCTGGAAGTTAACCTGTATTTAGCATTTACACTGAACAAAGACTTGGATACTGATGCAAAGTCATTTGAATTCTTATATATATGACATATTGTTTACTTTTGGTATTACCTTTCTTCAGAAAGTGAATGGGATCATGTACCATAATGCACCATAATCCAGTTAGGATTGCTTGTACACAGCAGGGTCACTTACGGCTTTGAAAAGAGGCCTTATGCTGCTAACCTGATTTGGTTAAGAGAGAGATTTCATTCCTTTCAAATGTTATAAGAATAGCACAAAGTTTTTTGTTAATTGTTCGGTTTTATTTAGAAATTCAAGAAATGCAGTCTTCATGTCAACATATTAAAAGCTGTGCACAACCCACCAAGACAGTTGGATGAAATTTCTCTGCTGTTATGAAATAGGAACTCTTTCTGTTGTAGTCCGTTCTGTGTAAGCTAATAATAGTCTTGAATTCTAAGATCTTTGTGGCCATAGCCTTTGTTTTATTTGCTTTCTAATACATTCAGAAATGTAGTCGGACTTGTTAGTGGTGTTCTTTCTTGCAGTAGGTGGTTGATTTTTTCTGAGTTTGCAGCAATACCTTAATCATCAAATCTCCATAAAGTTTCATTCCTTGCTTGGTTGAAATAGTTGATGGCATTTAAAGATTTAAATAAATGTAAACTAGAAATTACAATTGTTGAAAGAGGAGAATATTTTTTAAACCAACAGTCATGAATCCCCTCACTTCTCACTTGCTCAGCATTTTTTCTTATGTTTTTTAGTACGTTTAGCACTACCTCATTTCTCTGCAATTTTAAAAATTAAAATATGTGCATTTCTAAATTTGAAGGAAAAACGCGTCAGAACTTTTAAAAAAATCTTTCAAGCTTTCCTCATAAATCACAGAAAAATAGGTGCAACTATCTCTTCTATTTCTATAATAATTTTTAAGGTTTGTTAAATCCAGAATTGAGTGTGTTTGGCTGTTGCAGTGTTACTCTTGATGAAATAATTTGGGCTCAGCAAACTGATATATCTTCATAAAATCTGCTAGCTTTAGAGAGAGAGGTCTTTTGATTTTATATTGAAGATAGCTGTTTTCTTGTTCTGAAGAAAGAGAAATAATATGATGGAGTGATTTGTTATGCGCTGTTACTGAATACTGCATGTAAAGTTCAAATTTCCTTCCTAGAAGGCAAAACTGATCAGGAGCAAATAAATGAAAAAGATAGCAAAAATTGAAAAAGCATTTTCTACTACTGAGTTTTACTCTAATCCTACAGTATGTGGTCTTTATTGACTCTCATGAGGCTTGTCAAACTTGTAGTGCTGTTGAGCTGTTCTGTGTCTTGGATGACCATTGCTTTTAGCTGTTTCAAGTCACGGCCTCATAATACTGTGATTAAAAGTGCAATCTGTTCTTATTCTTAAGTAATGAGAAATGGGAAACCTGTGGAGAAACCAAAGAGTGGAGTTGAAGATAGGAACTCAGGTCTTCTGTTTCATTTATAATCAAGATGGAGTTGTGCAGAGAGGAGGTACTGTGTTGTTTGTTCAGATGATTTTAATGAAGTTCTGGTTAACTAATGATATCTGTGGTGTCTTACTAGATCAAGTTCCAGAAGCTTGGGAGAAGAAGGAAGTAGAGAAATGGATAGCTATAATAGTGTTGGTTTTCCGTTTAGATTGTGTATTGCCCTCATGCAAATTCTATTTTCTTTTTAACATTTAGATTTGGTATTAGAAAAAATTTCTTCACACGCAGGGTTATCAGGCATTGCAATAGGCTGCCCAGGAAGGTGGGGGTCACCATCCCTGAAGGTATTTAAAGCTGTGTAGATGTCCTACTTAGGGATTAGTGGTGGACTTGGCAGTGTTAGGTTAGCAATTAGATACATTGATCATAAATGTCTTTGCCACTGTAAATGAGTGTAAAAAACTGGTAGACATAGCTGCACTCTCATGATTTTTGGGTGTTGAATAGACCTAGCTGCCAATAGATGATTTTGGCTTATTAGTCCCCAGTTTAGTGTTAGGCTGTGCTCTCTTATTGTTCTATTTGTCTTCATCTTTTGCTGGTTTTTATTTTTCTCCACTGACATTTTTATATAATAAACATAGGGTTTTATATTGTAAAATAACTAATATTGGTGCTTCCAGTAATAAAATGGTATTGGAATAAAAGTACACCAGTGAAAAATAACAACTAGTATGTAGTAGAAGATATAAATCTGGGAAATCTTTTATCTGACATCTAGTTTTCACAAACTTTCTGAAGTCTGTTTTTAAAGAACATTGTTTTCTTGCTCTCATTTGAGTTTTTTTCAGAAGCTTTTATATACTGTAGGTTAGCTGAATGTGTGTTGGAAGACTGATTTAGTGTATATTTTGAAATAAAATCAAAGAGCTACATGTGGTAAAACTTAATGTTGCAGCATGTATTCCAGGCTTAATATGTAATACAATTGTCTGACTGCTAAAAATAACAGTAACAGATATAGCAAAAGGCAGCCTTGTTTGAAGATTATCAGTTTCTATTGCCATATGTCACATTGTATACTCTTTTATTGTTGATTGTAGGTATTTGTGTTCAAAATTCTGTATGGTTAAAATCTTGTTTATACCACAGAACTATTGGCCATGTTTTTGTCATTTGCAGAACAGTGAATCACTTGTAGGGAATTTTCACTAGAATGCTTTTGGTGTTTGTTTTGGTTTTGGTTTTGGGTTTTTTTTTAGTAATTGTCTTTTTAATATGCTCAGTATAACTTTTTTTGTCTGTAAAAGGCATAGCATACATGTAATATATTTTTATCTTCTTTTTTTTCCCTCTTTCTAAGGCTGATAAAGAGTTTGTGCGGTCTCTGTGGAAACACCTGGAAGTGTCAAGTCCAGATCTTATGCAAGCTGTCGGCTTGGTTGTGGAAAGGTGAGTTTGAAGATTTAACATGATGCTAAAATCAACAACCAACCTCTTCTGCTGATACCTTATTCTTTATCTTTCTAAGTGAGAACATTTTTAAAAATGTGTTACAAAAGTTCAATTGCTAAATTTTGTCAAAAGTGCCTAGAATACATTGCAAGTTTCCTTTTTTGGTGCCAGTTGAAGCATACTTCAAAGTGTCCTCTCACTGAGATTTCTGTGCTGCAGCTGAATACAATTTTCGAATTACAAATGTACTGCATATTTTGTTTTTCTGTTGAAAGAGCAGGAGGAGGTAAATGACATTTTCCAGTGTCATAACTTGTTGGATAAGTTATATATAAAAATTAGATTTGTCTGAATTCTTAATGAAGTGAAAAGCTAAGATATGGTAACAGAAAAGATAATCACAGAAATACTGAGTTGGATGGGACCCATCAGGATCATTGAGTCCAGCTCCTGGCCCTGTGCAGGACATCCTCAAGAGTCACACCATGTGCCTGAGAGCATTGTCCAAACGCTTCTTGAACTCTGTCAGCCTTGGTGCTATGACCACTTCCCTGGGGAGCCTGTTCCAGTGCCCAGCCACCCTCTGGGTGAAAAACTTAGATACTGCCTTGATGCATGCAAACATGATAATGAGCTGAATTTTTTTGCAATGGTTGGAAATGTTTTTGAAACCCTTTTAATGTAGTGTTCAGCTTACCAGAAGGCTTGCTACAGGAATCTCGTATATAATAATAGTCTATTATATATGAAGGTGAAGATATATTCTATGTACGTGCTTTGCACTTTGTATAGAGGCTGGTGAATGGTACTCGTACATGAAAGCCTAATAACATACTTCTGTTAAAGTGCTTGTCTAGTTTTTTTACGTCCTCTCCTATGCCTTAGAACACCTCTATGAACTCAAGGTTATACATCTATATCATACCTTTCTCATACTTCTCCGAATTATGAAATTAAGAGAGAAGAATTGCTTCCACAGTATCTTTTTAGGTGTTAACCCCTGACAATCCTGGAATAGGTTTGGATAAAATCCATTCAGTATGTAAGAGTTTTACTAATCAGAACTTTGGAGTTGCTTTGATTTGACAGATGGAACAATATTTTTCTCTTTAACTGGTGTACCTTCGTCTCTTCTGCCTGAGATCAGTCTAATTGCTGCTTCAGAAATAGTTTCTAGCCAGGCTTTACCTGCACAACCAAATTACAGCCCCATATATCCTCTCCTAACTTTTCCAGTTATGTTTCCATAATAATTGCCTAAGTAACTTCAGTTTCATGAAGTTTCATGTACCTCTTCACACTGTCATCCTTTCAGAAAAGTTTTTGTCTTACACCCTACCTTATAGCAGTAAACAATTATTTTTTTTGTTATGCTAGTGTCAATTCGTCTCAGTTCTAATACATTGATATAAGCTTTCCAGGGAATCTGCTACCTAGCACTGCTACTGTCCAGAAAATTACAGGACAAGTGATTTTCTGGCTTTGTTAACCTAGGAAAAATATGTGGATTTAAAGGTTTTAAGAGATAGGATTACAAAGTAATAGTTACAAGCACAATGATTCCTGAAGCATGTCACATGGGAGATCTGTGCTTCTTGCAGCTTCTTGCAGTTTTTGTATATTCTTGCATGGTTGTATCAGGTGAGCTGGAATTTGAAAATTTATGGTCCAATCTGATAAAAACTAGCTAAAGTCTTGGAGGCTTTTTTCCCTTCTCATCTATATTGGAAATAACATTGACCCAGTCATAGCCAAGTTGATAATACTTTCCATCTTGTCCTGGCCTATGGGGAGATTTTGAGATAGAAACAAGCAGAATGAAAAGGATTTAAACCTATTATTGTTTCTTCCTGTGACATGGATACCACCAATATTTGCATAGCTTTATTTTTCAGTGTGTTCTTTCCACCAAGAATTCCATAACTGAGAAACTTTCATTGCCCACCAAATCTTTGTTAGAGACTATCTGAGGTCAGAAGCCAGATACAGAATGGAAACAGACAATCGAAGAAAGCATAGACATGTGTATTCTAGATCATATATATAAAGAATCAAACAATATCGTCCAGTAGATTTCAGTCATTAAATTGATAAAAGAGACAGCTGAGCTTTCTTCGTAAGATTACAATGACAAAAATAAAAAGATACAGGACAAAATGTTCATTTGGAACCTTATAACTTACACCACAGATGTATGATGAAGAAAAAACCAGATATATTAGGGGGAATTGAGTGGGCAGTATTAGCTGTACTATCAGCTTATGTTTATAGCATTAGACAATTCCTTATAGTATCTTTTTACAAACAAATTAGGGAAATCTAAAAGGTATAATTTGGGGGACTAAGGGGGAATTAATAGTACCTTGCCATTATTTGTCTGATATTTTGAAATGCTTTCATGGTCCTAAAATAGAAGTTCACCTGCCCTGAAATTGTAAAAATGTAGCTTGTACCTTTTTATGGCTATGCTGCTGATTCCTGTAATACATCAGTGATATGCTTTTCAGCAGTCTTTGCCGTTCTTGCTGGATAACTGTGACTATATTCCCAATTTAATATTCAGATATAAACAAAAAATTATCTTTACTGTGCAAATGAGAAATGCCTTTGGGATATGTAAAAGCCTCCAGGTATTTTCAAACAAGCCATTGTAAAACTACTACTCATGTTAGTACACTTTCCAGCTACTTTAAATACTATTGATCTCAGTATTATGTAGAGAGCACACTACTTCTAGTTCACTGCCTTTTTTTTATGATTTAAAAAATATGCTAGAAAATACCTCTTATTAGGTAAATGCATGTGTGAACTGAAATGGAGTTGGGGTTCAGATGAGAGTATCAAAGATTTTGAAATATTTTTGCAAAGTTCAGAACTCCGATTTAAGACACTCCTATAGTACACGTGATCTTGACAAGTTAACAGACTAATTTTTCTCTAGGGCTTCAACCTGATTCCTTTCTTTTCTTAGGAAAGGGGATGTAGCAGGATCCATTAATGATCAAACTGTGGCAGTGATACAAGACTTGGTAGATATACATGGGGTTTGTATTATGCTAGATGATACCCTTAAAGATACTTATATTTGGCAAGCTTGCCTTACGTAGATGTTTTTCCACACCTAAATTTTGACTCTGCTGTATCTTACAGGTCTTAACAAAGAGAAAGAATGGATTTATCATTTCAGAAACAGTGGCAACCTGTATGTTAGTTCTGAATGAGAGTTTTGTTGTTGTTCTTCCTGGGGAGTTACATCTATCTAAAGGTGGGCAAATGGACAAAAATATGGCTGAAAAGCAAGAGATCATAAATAACTAAAGAATTTTTGGAAAGGTACTTGCAGGAGTTTATGCTGTGGTTTGCAGCATTCTGTGAATAGCAAATTGTGGAAGAAACATTAAACAAGTTGGCATAGGTTCTTCACTGACTGACAATATGCAGATACTGAAAATGGTAGGTACTTTTTATATAAAAGGATAAGTGAATGTGCTGTGTGAATGGGCAATATAGATTGCCTGTATTAATTGAAAAATAATTAAAAATCTGTATCTTGCATCTTTTGAAGGGCTGATAAATATCGTGCAGAAGCTTTCTGAAACCACCATTTTGCTCTTGTGCCAATTAACAGGAAACAGAATGACAGGAAGCCAAGGAAGTAAACAAGATTCAAGACATTTTTAAAGGCCATTACCATTTTGTTACTCTGAATTTAAAGTAAAATGGACTCCCCAGTTATTATCACTCAATAAAATGGACAGAATAATAGAGTATAACAGTACAACCTTTCTGTCTAAGGTCAAATAATTGTGATTTTCTACAGTTAATGAAAGTTTAATATCCTGTTTCATTAAAAATTCTCAGAACATTGAACATAAGTCAACATTCCATGGAGAAGAAGGTATTATGCAGTTTGCATGTATGCATATCTGCATATCAGAGCACAAAATATTGACATGATAATTGCAGTCAAGCCTGATTGAACAGCGGCCTCTGGGAATTCAGCTGGTGTTGTACCAACTGGATGGCTGCTCAGGACACAGTTTGAAATGCAAGGTGCAAGTTAGCACTTTATTCAGCACAGGCAGGCATCATTTAAAAATCCTTGGGGGAAACCCTGGTGATGTGCAGATGTTAAAGCAGTCTGTTCTGAAGTGCTGATATTTTGAACACTGTAAGAGACTTGTGTGTTTTAGATGAAAAATGTTTGCAAAATTGTTAGGCAAAAACGTCACCATTTTCTGTACTCCTTTAGTGTAAAAATATGTTTAATATTTTATGTATGTTGCTTAAAATAAGAGGCTTTAATAAATCATCTAATTAATTAAATCAAGTTGGAGATGCAAGAAGAATAACGTTTTTGTAATGATGCCTTTCCATTTTGATATGTATCATGGAACATAGAACTGACTCTGTAAATAATTTACTAAGGAAATAATTTCATGTTATGTATTTTATTTGGATCTTAAATTATTTTTGTAAAGAAACAAAATAGGTGTGTGCAACTATATTATAGAAAGTAACTGCTTAGAAAAGTGCAAAATGTGTGGTATTCATTTAAATTCCTTTTTGCTCCATGCTGTCTGAATCTTTTAAAAGTATATTTGTAAGTATTAAAAGAAAAAAAATTTATATGTATCAATTGTAATTCATCATGAAGTATAAAGATCTTCTAGGAGGTGAAATTAAACTCTTGATTAAATGCAGACTATTTAGCTCTGCAGTTTTTTTAGCATTTCTCAATACATGGAAACACAGTAAGGTTTCTTCATGAAATATTAAGGCATAGGTTCTGTTTCTGCTAACCACTGACTGTGCAACCGCAGGGATGTGACTGTACACAGTAATTACAGTATTGGTGCCATACTTACAGTTACATTGACAGTCTGTGCTCTACAACTTCACTTTGCACATGAGCGATTCATTTTCTATTTAATACAAACATAGAATGTGTGTATTTTGGAAGTCTGTAATATAGTTGAAAGTTGGAGGACAGGGAAATAAGGTAATCAAATTAAAGGTGCATTACACAAACTGATATTTTACAGCCTTTCTAGTTCTGCAGCCTTTTATAAGCTTTGAAATATCTTTCAAAAGTAACAGTGTTTCTAGAAGCAATTTATTTTAGTTGGAATATACTGTTAAAATACAGCCTTTTCTCTTTTTACCATACTGCCCAGAGTTCACAGCGTAACCATAACTTTCTGTGTAAGGCCAAATTTGTAGATGTGTTTTAGTTTTTGAGGGTTTTTTGGTTGATTGGTTCGAGTTTTTTTAATCCCACTGTTTGTAAAACTGAATGGATGAATTCCATGTAACATGTAAACAGCAAATTAAATTTATTAGTTAAAATTATTTTCATTTAATTGATGTATAACATAATTATATGTGACTTCAAGTTACTTTTTCTTGACAAATGGTTAGATACTTGTCTGACTAAGACCTGTAGCAGGATACAAGATGCCTCTACGCCCATACTGCTTTTGCTGAAGATTTTAGGAAGAATGTTGTTTTAGAAACTTAAACAAAATTCTGGTTTTTAAAATGTTAAGGTTTTTGATGATTTTGTACCTCATTCTTAGTTAAACATTTTTTCACAGTCTAATATTTCATTTGTACCAAGCTATTAAAATTGTGCAAAATGTCAGAAATGTTGTCCTGCTGTATAAATGAGTAGAGCGTAACACAGGAAAAAAATCACATCACAGGAAAAGTGTCAAGCTTAAGAATATTTTCTTGATTTCTTCATTTTTATGGGAAGCTGAATCTCGATAATCTTTGTATCTAAATGCATCTGTGTTAAACATTTAAAATAGGTAGTACTCATGGGAAAACTGATTGGAGCTCAAAACTTTTACAAATTGACAGCCTCTCTTCACTCCATTTTTCATACTAAAGAAGTCTGCAAATATTCTTAGCTCACATCATTATTGCTCATCAGTGATTCTAATTAGCTAAACAGGAGTTTGTCTCAGTCATTGATCATCATCAGCTTCTTGACAGCGCCTGAATTTCTGCCCCCTCCATATTCCAGTGGACTTTTAAAAATATATTTTAAATACTTAACAGCTCAATTAATAAAGTTGTTTGAAGATTTTTTTCTTAATATTTGTTACCCTTTGAAAAAAGAGGAGGTGATTGCTGCAATTCCTATCAAGTCTCATTTGAAGGTGCAACTGCAGGTCCAAATATGATATGTAAGTTCTAGTCAGTCATACTACCTTGTGGGGAACTATCCTGTGATGAGTATGGAAAACAGTCTTATACCTCCAGGAGAAGCTGCTGATAAAGAGGAGGTTTCAATTTGTGCTTTAGGCTTCTGACAACATCCATTGTGTGCTTATATTGTGGAAATTAGAACATTTTTCTTTAACTGTGGGTGGTAACGTGTGAAACTATTTTTGGTGGCATTACTACAACCTGTGCTATCTAGGAAGTCTGAAAAAAAACCTCATAAAAGAAAAAAAATTACTTAAACTTTTCCCTTTCATTACAGTGATGATCTATCTGTTTTTATAAACTATGTTCCTTGACATCTTTGTTCAAAGGAGTGTTTGACCAAGTATCAGAAAAGTGGAAAATGCTGCATTTAACTAGAAATGTACTTTCAACCACTGGCTAGTGTGTGTGTCTATTACAGGCATATTTTTTGCTTTAACAGTGATCTGTATTTTTTTTGTCTCCAGTCCCAGACTTTATTCTTCAAACCCCTCTCATGCAACCATATCCTTAAGTCAGAGGGCTCCATAAATTCTTGACTACCAATAATATACCAGAGTTGGCTGTGAATACTATTTTTTGAAGCAGTTTGTTCTTTACTTGGTTCTTGGCTGGCTTATTCACTTTCTTCCTAAAGAAATTAGGAAAAATAAATTAAAAAAAAAATTACACCCCCACAACTGTAAAGTTCTTTAGGGCTGAGAAGTCTGCTTAACTGACCAGATTTTCAGATCGATTAGTGCAATAGAAAAGAAGTTTAATAATACTTTTCAAGTGATAATTGCATAGTTGAGTTAGGAGGCTAGCTAATTACCCAGTATTGGTGTTTAATTGAGTCTTGTTTTAAGTAAGGTTGACTTTGTGAGAGGAGATGATGGTTAGAGTTGGGAAGATGATGGTATATTGTGGATGGTAGATACAGAATGAGTGGTAGAGCAATGATTTAATAAACAGCTGAATTAAAATGGAGAGGGAAATGTGAGAACAAAGAATGGATTGGACTTTCCAGCTAGCAGTTAAAGTCAGGATACTTCTGAGAATTAGAGGCAATGCTATTCAGTGATTCAAGGGGCTTGTGTGTTTGTGCCTTTTGTGGTATGATTCTTCTAGTGTCTGAACATTACTATTCTAAGTACTTTGTACTAAAGACTTTCTTTGCCTTGTGTCATCTGAAGCGCTTAGAATTTTGGATCAACCGGTTTTGTGTATGTGTCTGATCTTAAATTCTTAAGTTGTCTAGCTGTATTTAAGACTTGAGGAAACTTTGAATGTTTAATGCTTGAATACTTAAGTTTTAGACATATGCTGGTATAGGTCTGTCACTTGCTCAAATAGATTATGGTGTAACATGCATATTGGAGAGCGATACCTTCCTCCCAAAATATTTGAGGTTTGATTACTGAAACTGTTGTCTTTGAGAAAGGGTACTTGCTGATAGACATTAAGAACCCCACAGCAAAGTAATTAAATATAAAGTGACGGGGGGTAAGCTGTAACCCCCCTTAAGCAAGACCCAGAAGGACCACTCTGCGTGCAAGTCACAGTGTGACACAAAGTGGCCATTTATTGAACATGGATGCCGGCTTATAAAGGGAGAGCAGGGAACTTGTTAGAACAAAGGGTGGAAACTGGGAGAAGTATTCAAGGAGCAGCCAATCACAGTAACAAGGGATGGAACTTATCTAAACATGGACAAATGAAAAACTACCTCTGGAGAATACTGGAATGTGGCATGGTTGGACAAATAAGGAAAGGGTTTACACAGAACCAATAGGAGAAAAAGTAACGGGTACAGAGAAGGGAATCATACATTCTCATAATAAAACATATTATACCAACAAGAGAACAATTGTATAACTAAGTAAAACACCGGAAATAGGCACTCTCGTGGTTATGGTGATCATATCTTGTGCATGACGGCGTAGGAGAACTCTGAGAGGTTTGCTTCCTCTTCCTCCACTCTCTCCTCATTAGTTCTCTTCCACCACTCGTAAGACTCTCTTGGGGCACCTCCGTCTCCCCCTTCTTTGTTTAAAAGAACTGGAAAAGCTTGAGATACACTTTTAAACACAGCTTTTTTGACAAAACATATGATGCATGGGATAAAAGTTAGAATGGAAAATGTGGTTAACAGAAAAATCACGCTTTAAAAAATTAATTTATTTACCCATTTCAGGAGTGAAGGGAAATGAAGCCAGTCCAACAGCCCTGCAATTCCTTGGTCTTGATTAATGGTTATATTGTTCACTAATTTTTTAAATTTTTTAATACTATGGTGTACAGCTTTGGCGTGATCAGAGAAATTGAAGCAACAGAGGCTTCAAAATCCTACCATCCATGGCCACGGGCCAGGAGCAGGAAGTCAATAGCTGCTCAATTTTGGAGGCTGGCTTCTTTGATCTTTAAAGTATCAGCCAAGAGCCCTTCGGTAGCAGAGGTGGTAGCATTCGCTTCTCTTCCTAGCCAACAAGCCATATGTGCAAGGGTAGAAAGTGCATATGCAGTCCTGATTCCAGAGAAGGGGAAACTACCCCAAAAGTTCCAGGTTTGGAACCACAGTTCCATGTGAGGGTTGCAATTAGGTGGAACATGAATGTAATGTAACTTTTCCTGTCCTTCAATGGCAGAAAGAGTTGGACCATATTCAGGGACTCTTTCACTGACTTAATGATTTTCTGGTTTGTGTAAATCTTAGTAGTTGGAATTTTGCTGGGTTAAATAGGGCAAGTTTTCCAATGGAACATGGTCCTCCCACAGGGTAACCAGGAATTCCTTGCCGGGTTCTGTCTTCACAAAAGAATCCTTTTGGCAGTTTCCTAGGTTTTGTAAACCTCTCAGTGGGAAGGATGTACGGTTTGATACCATTGCACCATGCAGAAGTATTTGGTACACCTTCGAATTAGGAGATAAAAGGAAGGGATAAAAGGAATTCATTAGTTCTGTGGGTAGTATAACGCTGAAATGATATATAAGCACTGGCCAATGTGGACCCTAAAAGGTCTAATTCTGAAGGGACGATGTCGATTGGTGCCATGCGAGAGAAGGTGTGGGAGAGGCGCCTTGTTCATTCTGGTATGGCAAATGAGAAGGTATTTTTCCATGGTAAGAGGAAGATGACAATCAGCAAGATATTCAGGCATCTCCAAGGTATGGTTTTATGCGCTTGGAGGGTATCGATTTTGGCCCAATGTCTGTGGAGATACAAGCATGACCTCACCCCCAAGTGATAATGGGGAAAGGTCCCAACCAATTGTCAGTTAACAGGTGTTTATACAGGATTTTAGCTTTTGGAGATGGTACCAGATCTTTAACAGAAAAATGTCGGAAAACTGGAGGATGTCTGTCCTCAATTCTATTAAGGAAGTTAAGGACGTACATTACTTTCTGAAGGCGCTCATTGGGTGAGAGGTTCCCACTCCCCCTTTTTTGTTTCTTCAACATGGACTTCATGGTTCTGTGGGCTCTTTCCACAATGCCTTGTCCAGTTGGAGAGTGGGAAATGTTCGTGCGATGTTCCACGCCCCACAACACCAAGAACTCCTGGGTGCTTTGCGCCACGTAGGAAGGTCCGTTATCTGTTTTTATTTGTTTTGGGATTCCTGTATGGGCAAAAGCTGTAGTTGGGTGTTTTTAGACATCATGGCTTTTTTCCCCAGAGTGAGCGGTGGCAACTGTGTGGCCCGAAAAAGTGACACATGAATGAATTTCCATTTGTTAAAGTAACCGATGTGTGTCACGTCTGTCTGCCAGATTTGCAAAGGAGCCAGCCCTGGAGGGTTCACACCCTCAGTTGGTAGAGGAGTGATTAGCTGACAGTCTGGGCAGGCAGAGATGATATCTCGTGATTGTTTTTGAGACATACCAAATTGGTTTTGCAGGGCTCTAACACTGGTGAAAGAAGTTGTGAGATATTTTTGCTTGTTCAAGACGTTGTGGGATGACTGCCGACCTTGCTAAAAGGTCAGCTTGGTGATTCCCCTCTGCAATTGGACCTGGAAGAGTGGTGTGGGAGCGGATATGAGTGATAAAAAAAGAAGAAGATCTGTGATCAACAACATAAAGTAATTTTTGGAATAAATAGAATAACTGTTCATTTTTAATACCTTTCAAGTAAGAATTTTCACAGCGTTGGACAATGCCAGCGACATATGCTCAATCAGAAATAATGTTAAGTTTATCTGGGAATAAGGATAGAGCTCAAACAACTGCTGATAATTCAACCAGTTGTGGTGAGCCTGAAACATGTCCTGTTTCCACTCCATATGTTCTTTCCAGACTATCACCACATTTCCAGGGGTCCCTGAACCATCTGTAAATACAGTCCGTGCATTAGGGATAGGATTTGGAGTCCAATTCGAACTATATTCTAACAGAATTTTATTTATGTTTTGCACAAATTTGCACAGTGGTAAATGTACTTTGATTTGGCCTGCAAAATCTGAAAGGGAGACTTGGAAATCTAGGCTCATTATCAACATTTGCTCCAGGAGTTGGCAAGTCACTGGAAGATAAATCTCTTTTGGGTCTGAACCTGAGAGTTCCCAGCACCTGGTCCGGCCCTTAAAACATAATTTGGCTCACAGTTCAGGTAAGGAAACCAAAGTTTTGGGAAGCTGGTGGGGAAGAAAGATCCACTCCCACAAACAAATCTTACTATTGCTGGAATAGAATTCGCCCAATTGTGCAAAAGGTTGAGTAGGTCCCCTCAACACAATGAACACCACTTCTTCCTTTTCTAGTCTTCGATGTACCTGCAAGGAATTGATTTTGTTAGTAACAAGTTCTACGGACTCTGGCATCAGTGTTCGGGGAGATGCTAATTCAGGGTTCCCCTTTAATATTTCAAATAGGGAATGTAAATAGTCTGTAACTAGGCCTACTACGGGATGCAACCAGTTGAGAGTCCCTAGGATTTTTTGCAGGTCATTGAGAGTTGACACCTGCAAAGGAGTGGTTATTTTCTGAGGTTTTATAGTCAAGTTTGTAATTTGCCACCCCAGATATTTCCAGGGGGCAGACACTTGTTGTCCTGCTGAATGAGAGAAGATTTGACATGTTAACATTGGTCTGGTTTTTGATACTTGTGTCCAGTTCACAGATGGTGTTTCTTCTTGGATACAATCTTCAAAATGTTGCAATGTCGCAGATGTCAGTAAAAGAGCTCTATTGAGGAAGAAGAAAGTTGCACAGTTACTTTTAAGTCACTTAAATTCCCATCAGGAACAATTTTAGGATTGATTGTAATTCCTTTTTCTTTACATTCTAAATGTGAGGATAATAAAAAGTTATCATTTCCTGCAGTGTTTTTGTCAGGAATTACTGAAATTTCCTGTGGATCTAATGTTTCAATTACATAATTTCTTGCAGGAAACAAAGTTACTTCATAAGTTTTTAGTCCCACTCTTCTGCCATTGGAGTGGGAGTTTGTTGTTTGTCATGGTGGAATTTTGGGGCTCTTGGGGTCATCGCGTGGTCCCTTGTGCTTTCTTTCCCATCTCCCTGTTTGCAGCACTGACAGTGTCGTTGTTTTCTGTTTTGTAGGGGACTCCCATCCTTTAGTTGCGTTGAATGGCAAAACCAATGCCAGTGATACCCTTTTTGGCATCTGGGACATGGGCTTTTTGGTGGAGTAAGGGGTTTCCTCACTTCTGGACATTCATGTGAAAAATGTCCAAATCGATTACATTTAAGACATTTATTTTTCATTTTGTCTGCTTCTGTTATCTCTTATTACTTTTGTTCTTGCTTGTTCTGCTTCTACTAAGGCATCTGCAATAATTTTTCCTTTATGTCGATTAGAACCGATCTCTTTGCACGCCTGTATCATAGATGTGGACATGGGGTTTGAGAGTGCTTGCAGGACTGGTTGACAGTCTGAATTAGCCTGTTCAATTACCAATTTTAAAAACAACGCATCCTGAGCTTCTGGATATTTTATTTGGTGGGTAATTGCATCTCACAAATGGTTGACAAAATCATAAAAAGGCTCTTTAAGGCCTTGTTGTATGTGAGCAGACAGTGGTGTTGTCATCGTTGCTTCTGCAACTGTCCTTATAGCTCTAAGTGCCAGACTTTTTGTTTTGTCTAAATAATCCAGAGGGATTTTTGCTTGTGCCCAGTTAGAGGAATATGGACCCTCTCCATATAAACGGTTGATTGATTCTTGTACTGGTACTCGGCAGCTATTAAGGGACTCTTGTGCAGATTATCGGATTAAATTTTTCCATTCTTGTTCAAAAAGCATATATTGCATTGTATTTAGAATTGCTTGGGTAACTACTCTAATGTCATTTGGGGTAAATGTATAGGCAGAAAAAAGAGAGTCTAACATTCCAGTAACAAATGGAGAGTTAAGTCCATATTCAGTTACAGCTTTTTTTGTATCTCTCAAAATCAGATATGACACTGTTAAGATTCTGCCTCAGTTAAAATGTTAAATACATTTCAGACATTAAATGTCTTTTGGAATACTTTTTGAATATTCATGGTTTGACTTTTCTTTGCTCATTACAGTGCCTGAATTGTTTTCTTTATGAAGATTATTTTTTAATGCCATACAACTGCTTAAGACTATTTCCTGTATATTTTTATTTCTCCTAGCTAAATGTAGCTTAAATGCATATCTTTTCAGGTGGGTTTTTCTTAGTTTTCTTCAAGTCCTACAACACATCAGTTGTGTAATGGTTTGAGAGCCCCAAAATCCAATTCTCGAGTCCAAGCCTCCCTCCCACATCTCACCCTGGTATGAGATGAGTTCTTCAGACAACACACAAGACTCAATATGGGGGAAAGGGAAATATATTATGATGCCTGCTCAGCTGGTGTTACGAAAAAATTCAGGAGCCGTAAGCTGGGGTGAGATAAGAAAGGGTTTAA